>NC_039265.1:7136675-7436675 GCF_003368295.1 Carassius auratus | reverse complement strand
TGACATTTGGTTTTGTATGTGTCATGTATGTGGGCGCATTATGTGTAGTGTACAGCTCATTAGCATAAAAGCAAATGGCTATCAAACACTGTTGCATTAGGAACAAATTGTTTAGAGTCATTCTATGTCATTTTAAGTCTTGGCATTACTATGTTTCCGGCATTATACCATAGTAAAAGTGTTACTATATTAATTTTTAGATAGCTTGAAATGCCATCTAAAAACCATGAAACACTGATATCATAATCATTCAGTGACGTGGTATATAAGAAAATGTCATAGTGTTGCCAACTAATAACATCATGCAGACTGTACCGTGGTACCACCACAATAGTTTTTTAAGGGTCAAGCCAGCACAGGCTCATTCAACCAGTTTCAATAGAGATAAATGAGTCCTGAAAATACATAAACGACCCACTTTCCGTTTACTTCTTACTTTCACACATATTAAAATTATGGCCTACATTTTACACAAATAGGAGATCATAAATTAAACTGCAGACATCAGCTACACAATGAAGTGCTGCCATTGATGTGTTCTCACCATACACAAACAATGAATGCTCTCCGTACACAGTTTGACATTTTGTTTTTCTCTATAATTGGGCTGTAGAATAAACACGGAGGTTAGATTGTGGAGCAGGGATGTCAGATGGTTTACGGAGACTTCATTCATGTACGGTCAAGTCTGATTCAGCCAACAGCTAATAAGTACGACGAACATCGCGTCAAATTGTCAGGGACGTCCAGAGCGGCTCGGTTAATGATACACAGTCCTTGATTTGTGTGAGCTGCTAAATAGCAGTAACATTAGTTCAGCTGTTTTAATGGCCTTGTTAGCGTGTCAATGAAAGATCAGTATATCAAATGATGCATCACCTGCCATCTTAGTTATGAAGAGCTAGCACCAGCAAAAATGGGGGGAAAACCAGTAAATTTAGTTTAAAAGTGTTTTTGGATCAAAGTGAATCATAATGCATATAGTGGGGGTGCATCCTTTCTCAGCCAGTGAAGATTTAGGTGGACAGCTGTTTGAAATGGAAGAATGCATTCATGAATCTGGAAATTAGCCCCCACTCCGTCCATCTCTCGCTCTCTCCCTGATTTCTTTATATATCTCTCTTTCCAATCGCTCTACCCCCTCGCCCATTACCATGACCCTTGTTCTTCCCACTTACTTTCTCTCCATTCTCTCTCTCTCTCTCTCTCTCTCTCTCTCTCTCTCTCTCTTTCTCTCTCACTCTCTCCCTCCCTCCCTCCTGCTGGTTTTATCAGTGGTCCTGCTCAGTGTCCTACTGTCATGTCATGATGTGATTTATTTCATGGGTTGTGAAGTTTACTTATCTCCTCCCCCTTCACACACACACACACACATACACTCACACACTGAGGAGCTGGCTCCCACTTTCTAGGGCTCAGCCACCCTGGCTCCTCTGCCGCCCAACACCCAGACCCGGCCAGAGTGAGCAGGGTGTGTTGTGTGTGTGAGAATGCTGATATCAGTGAAGAATATGAGGGTCTGAAATGAAATGCAGGGTGTTAAGTGGACAGTCAGGGATAGTGATGCCATTCAGATTTTCTCTCTGATCCTATCCAGTCCTGTCTTGTCTTATACTGGTCCATCCTATCATATCCTGTCCTAGCCTATCCTGTCCTTTCCCATCCTATCCTGGCCTATCCTTTCCTTCCCTATCCTATACCAATCCTGTTTCACCCTGATTTATCTCATCCTATCCCATCTTAACTTGTCCTGACTCATCCTATCCTGGTCTACCCTATCTTGGTCTATCCTGCCCAGGCCTAGCCTGGCCTATCCTATCCTATCCTATCCTATCCTATCCTATCCTATCCTATCCTATTGCCTAGCCTATCCTATTGCCTAGCCTATCCTATCCTATCCTATCCTATCCTATCCTATTGCCTATCCTATCCTATCCTATCCTATCCTATCCTATCCTATCCTATCCTATTGCCTAGCCTATCCTATCCTATCCTATCCTATCCTATCCTATCCTATCCTATCCTATCCTTTCCTTTCCTTTCCTTTCCTATCCCAGTGTTCATTATCCGACTTATCCTGTCCTCTTCCAAAATTATTTTAATCATATTCTACCTTGCCCTGATTTATCCCAAGCTATCCTACAATTTCTTATTCTCCCTGTCCTGTCCCGGTCTATCCTTATTTTATCTTGACTTGACTTATCCTATCCCCGTTCCTGTCTTGGGCTATCCTACCCTATCCTGTCCTACCTTTACTTATTCTGACTTAAACTATCCAATGCCATGCAAAGAGAGCTGTATTCTTTTCTTCGGTTCAATCTTTGTGTCGGAATCTTTGCTTCCTGGCTTACTTAAAACCGTGACCAAAATTATCTAGCACCAAATATGTCATTTCCTCCCGCAAGTGACTCGCACAGTAACTCAAAGTGAATCCAGCTACATTTATATGTCACTGTTCTGTCTGTAATTTTGAAATACTTTAATCCCAGTGTCTGCTATGTATGCATGTGATATTTGTGAGGTGCATATGTGATTTGTGTATGTGTGCGTGTGTGCGTTGGAGAGGTCATCCACATCTCTCTTCTACACAGCTCTTAGCGCGGACCCTTTGATGTGCTTTTAGAATGGCCATACAGCTCTCTGCTTTACCTCTCGCTTGACAATTGTTTATTAGTTTTGAAACGGCTTTAGTGGACATCAGGCCCTCTGAGATGGCGCGTTTGTGGAGAGGATGACTCCCAACTCAACCAACCCCTCCCAAGAGCAAGACCCAGGACAGTGAGTCACAGAGACCTCCGGAGGGTAAAGGGAGACTTGGGCCTTCTGGGGTAGGGAGTCTGAAGGATGGAGGAATGGGTAGGATGAATGTTTCATTTTGAGTGAGAGAAAGTTTGGGATGGTTACAGAAGAAAGTGTAGGAGAGGAAAGAGACAAGAGAGAAGACCACCCTAGTGTTTAAGAGCTCATTGTGTGTGAGATTTATAGCAATGGTTACTGGTTGTGAGAGGTCTTGGAGAGTCCTGTGAAAGTGCTAAGAGAGTGCTGTATAAACGCCTCAAGAGCATTAGGAAACTGTCATTTATTCAAAGGGACAGTATGATAGAGCAGTTTTATAAACTGGAAAAGTCTTTGTAAGAGTGTCTGGAAAGAAAATCTGAAATCTGAATAATCAATTTTAAGATGGTAGCAGGTTTTTTTTGTTTTTGTTTTTTTTGGCTCAAATGGATTATTAGCTGTAAATTTATTGTTATTATTTTTTTTTTTACAGCATGTGCAGGTGTTGAAAACGATTTGTGCTGGGATATAATTGTCTTTTTTATTTTACAGTGAAAAATATCGAAAAAACGCTGAAAAAACGTCATATATTAAATCAAATCAAATATCAAATAGCTCATACAGTCTTGTGTCTCAGTTAAATATATCTTGAAACTAGAAATTAGACAAACCTAATAAATTGTTAGGCTTTTTTTTTATGTAATATTTTTTTCACACAATGGTGTGTTTTTTGTGTAGCCTGAAAGAGACTAGAAGGATATATATATTTATGTGTGTGTGTGTGTGTGTGTGTGTGTATTACATACAGTACATTCTAGACACACTTTAATCCCCATGACTAATATAGTCCTTATGTTAAAAGGAACAGAACAATGCTATTATTAATCAACAAGTCACTTGAGGTATAAATGGCTAATTCATTACTGTTAGTGTTTTTTTCGTCTCTGTTCTTTTAAAATCAGTAAATCAGTTCTTGTCTGCATTGCAGCTGCTTCCTCCAGTGACTGTCATGAAACACATACATGTTTTTGTGAATATTTTATAACAATTTGAATCAGTTCATATCAATATGTTATCTATATTTTGCCAAGAAGTCTCCTTGAGGTTTTTAGTCTAATGGAAGGCCTGGACATTGTTAAATTGTAAAAGTGCCTCTATTATACATTTTCTACTATTACCTGTCATGCAGTGTGTCATGTAGCTGTATGTGAACATAAACTATAACTGCAAAGTTGTGAAGCCGACAGTGATCGATAAGTAAATTATTGTCTGTTAAAAAAAAAGAGTCGGCTTGCAATTGCCTAAATGAGTCGTCAGGAAGTTGAATCTTATTCTGTTACGTCACAAAGTAATATATTTGCATAATGTCCGCCCAAGTTCTACGTCGCCAGCTTGCCTGCCCACAAACACAGTTAACTTTCCGTGTGGTTAACATCATGTCAAAAAGATGCTGTATCTTACACTGTGAAAGTAAATTTGTTTTATCACATCTCTTAATTTCCACAAACTTGTCAACACTTGACACTTACCGATGATAAACCTCCTGCTCCAGTCGTGCTTTTTTTTATGTATTGACAAGTCTCTATGCAGGGCTATCAACGTTTTCAACACGTGCTGTATGTGGTAGAGCAATCCGGACCAATCACAAAGCACTGCGCCATCTGACCAATCAAAGCAGTGAGGGCTCACGGAAAGGAGGGGTTTAGAGAGTAGCGATGGGCGATACCATTTTTTTTTTTTTTTGAGACATTAGCGATATTTTTCAAGGCAGTATCGCCGATATCGATACCGATATACTTTCTTAACTAAAATTTTAAATTATGAAATTATATTATTAAGAGTAAAATGAGTACTGATAACCACTTAACTTTGTTTAAAATGCATTCAATATGCCTTAATTGTAATTTATTAGGTACTATTTTTGTTTACACATGGTTCAAATATATATATTTTTTGTTTACACATGATTCAAATCTACAAATACTAGTTGAACTATAGTCACTTTAGTAAAAAAATTTTTTTTTTTTTTCTTTTAATAAGAGACTGCCAGTGACAGGCTGTTTTTACGTTTTTTATTCTGACAGTGTATGATTTCTAACAGGACATGATCAATATCATCTTTCAATGTTCAATTTAAATAAATGCAATTGCACAAACTATGTAGGTTACAATTTAATTTTTTTATTGTGAAATAACTCACACATATGTGTGTTTTTTTTTCTGTCCTCTGATAAGCATTGTTCAGGGCTGCTGTTCCCAAAAGCTTTAATGCTTTCTTATGATACTTTCGGGAAACGCAGCACTGTTTGAATGTACTGTCAGAAGTGAGTGAACACGCTCTGTGATGGATTGGTTCTGTCTTGCAACATTTGCTTGTTTTCAGATGAGAAGGAAAATAGTTATATCCCACACAATTATTGCTAACATAGGTTATTTGTCCAATTGAATGCATATTGTATGCATTATTTTTTCATTAAATTTTTTTGTTAAATAAGTAAAATCACTGGTAAATAAAACAAACCTTATCAATATGTTGTATTTGAGTATCAACACTTTCGATACTCTCGTCAGTATCGATATACATATATATATATATATATATATATATATATATATATATATATATATATATATATATATATATATATATATATATATATATAGACTGATTCTTCGAACACGAGTCGTTTATGAATCATTTACAAATTAGGTAAAATCTAAGATATTTTTTTGTGAAATCGAACGTGTTTTTTGACCTTGCATGCATGTAAAACTGTTTTAGGACACTCATAAAACAATATTAGCAACCTTAAAAATTGCATAATAGTGGCACTTTAATCAACATTCAAAAAAAACAGCATTATTTAGACAGAGCCATAATACAAAAATATGAATGACCTTAAACTTTGCCTGTTTGCAAGACTCGTACGTCTCATTGTACACATTGAAGAATGTTTTTTTTTTTTTTTTACGGAAGATTTTTGGACAGTGTTTTGTTTCATTTTTTTCAAGCTCTATTGAACAGTATTTCAAGGGAATTCAGTGAGCTAATATGATGGATCAGTCTGCTCTTAGATAAACAGTGCTTTATATTGGTTTTAGATTAATAATCCAAATGCAGCAGTTTCACCTGCACTACTTTTTCACTTAATTTTTTACATCTCTTTCTCAGGAGTCAAAGAGTTACTGAGAGTTCAGTTCATCCGTCTTCTCTCAAATAAAGAGAGACTCCCGGCAAATACGTCTAATCTTCCTTACCTCTCTTTCATAACCATCACTTTTCCTTCTTTCCGTGGGACATGATACGCTCACTCTGTCAGCTCGAGTCTTATCGCTGTGTATAAAGGGTAAGAAAACACTGGGATGTTTAGTTTCTAATAGGCCTGTGTGGTATAATTGGCTAATTGCTTGACTTTTCTCTGAAGGGTTCTGTGTTCTGTCATAGAGGCAGGAGGCCATAAACACATATGAGTATCTCCCTCACTGTCAAGGCTTCCTATGCTGTGATTGGCTGGAGGCTGCACTGTCACTGCAGCTGATTGGCCGGGCTGAGGATGAATGGCCACGCTGACAACCAATGGGGCCAGATGAGGGTGAGCCGGGTGAGATATGGGACGCCGCATTCTTGTGCACTAATCAAATCTTATGAGCTTTCACTGATGGGTATGTGTTATGTTTGTTGATTTGCCTTCATTAGTCTTTACAACGTGTCCATGTTCTTATGCATTTTTGTGCATGCGATGAATCATGTTGATAGACGGCTGTATAAATCCTCAGTGTGTAAAGGGGTTTTAGCCAGTGAGCGAATCAGTTTGTACTAAGAGTTCATATGCAGGAGGAACCAAGACTTGCCTCAGTGGATTCAAACACGTTTTGCAGCAAGCTAATAAAGTTTATATTAAAGAGGTTCTGGGGTCAAAGGTCAGCTGCTGCCCTCTGCTCAGCCTCCCCTCACCACTCCATCTAGCGCTCCAACAGGAGTGCTGAAAATAGCCTGTGATGGATGCAAATCTGAACATTACCCTCATTCCCTCCTCCTTTCCTAGTCTACCTTTCTCTGCTCATCAGACCATCTCTCGTCATCCCTATTAGGCCAGATGAAGATGGATGTGGACAGTCAGTTATTTATGGATTAGGGCGGAGCTCTGGACCTTTATTGCCATTCTTTAATGTCCTGAAAAGGTCTTGGGTATGTTTCACATTACAATTATTTTTCTACAGCTGCTTTAACTTTTTTATTTATGATGTATTTCTTTTAAATATACGCTACTGTTCAAAACGGGGGTCAGTTATTTTATTTATTGATTTTAATTTTTTTGAAAGTGTTGAACAGTTTTATTCAGCAAGGGTTAATTACATTGATCGAAAGTGACAACAAAGACATTTAGAATGTTACAAAAGATGTGTATTTATAAACAAAACAGTTCTTTTAAATGTTGAAAATTTGTAATATATTTGCTCAACGTTTGTGCCTTTTTTATTTCTGTTTGGGTTTTCAAAGTAAAACTTGTGTTTTGTAGAAAAGAGCAGCGTAGACATATCTCTGAACAGATATATTCAGTTCTGTGGAAGCAAAAATGTGACATTTGGGTGAGATGGTGAATTATTTCTTTTACGTAAGCATACAAACATTCAGACGCCTTAATGTTCTGTGAGAAACTGTTTCAGACGCACACGCATGCATGCTGAGAGACGACGTGTCTAGTGGTCTGTGAGGCGGAGGTGGACGTGGTGATCTGCCGTGTGGGTAGACACACGTCCTAGGACACAGGAATCAGGAGGGGGTGTTCCTGTGCTCTGTTTTAGTCAACTTCCTCTCTGTGCCACAGAACTTCCTGTGTTGGTTCCGCGAAAGGAGACCCACCAGCTTCCCCCCAGCGGAATGAGCGCGTGTCTTGTTGTACATGTTATAAGTCACTGCCACCTTCTACACTCAGCATTCCCTTTCTGCACCCTGTAGTCAATTAGACTGCTTCAGTATTTGTGTAACTGTTACAAATGTGGCTACGTAAGTGTGTTTAGTGGGGTTTTGGTATCAATGGATTGCAAAGTAAAAAAAAATAATAATAAAAAAAAACATTCAAATGTAATTTAGTATGCAATATGCTATTTTCTTAATTTTAATTAATTAGTTCATCAATTTGTTAAAATTTATTTTGATATTTAATCAAGATAAAGCCAGGGTGATACTGGTATCATATGATAATATCACCCCCCCCAATCCCCCCCCCCCCATGTAAAGTTAGTTCCGGCTGTCAACTCCACAGAAACATAGTAGCATTTGAATTAATAATTTGGGGTATCTATAAATAAATAATACAAAACTTTTCTTCAACAATATATTGAAACATTTGTGGAAATAATAATTAAGATCTGTACACTAACATGTATTCAGGGTGTAAAATGTCATGAAATGCAACTTCATATAAACTGATATTTAAAAATGAATAGTTTTGAGATTAATACTTTTTTATTTTTTAAAGAACTTATTTAAAAAATAAATGTAATTTAGACAACTGAGATCTGCACACTTACAATACATTCTATATTGAGGATACAGAATGTCATGTGGGGTGACTACATCTGAGCGATTTTATGCATTAATTGTTGCGAATAATCTTGAAATATATATTTAAAAACATTTTTGGAATTAATAATCAAGATGTTTACACTCACACAAATTCAAGTTGTGAGGAAAATGTTATTACCTTTTGCTTGGTTACACCACATGACATTTTTAGAGCCATTAAACAGAAACTTTTCTTAAAATGTTCTAAAAGGTTTTTTTTTAAAAAGCCATATGAAACCAACAAGAATAGAAAGAGTACATTTTCTAAGAACTTATCATCAGATTTGTTTTGTTTGCACTCTTTTACATCATTGGCCTACACTTTCATCAAGCCACCAGAACAAAATCCTCAAGCGCAGCCTCTGTCACTGGGACTGAAGGGCAAACAGAGACCGTCTGGATCGGTGAGGTCACCTGTGACCTGGAAAACACACTGCATTTTGCCGAAGCATGTGACAGATTAAAAGATTTTAAATCTATGGCACGTCCAAACAAATGTTCTAATGATTTAGGATATAGGCTTACATTTGAAATACACATAAAGTGAAATATATCTATTTATGCTACGGTAATTTTCCATCATTAGAAACAAAGAAATGGTGACTTGTGGATCTCTGTGTTAAGATTACCGTATTCTTCGGGGATTGGAAACCAAAGCTCCCCTGTTCCCGACCCCGGTCCTGTATCTTTCTTTCCTCTCTCGTTCTTGTTTGATGTCACTGTAAGTGGAGTCTCTGGGTGGGCTTGGACGGTATCGGGTCTTGGACTGACTGACTGCTCCATCATGTTGTTTTCTGGCAGCACTACAGACAAATGATCAAGACACATCCATTCCTTTGCTCCGTAGCGGAACAGAGCGATCTGGCCATGCCTTGTGCTGCTAAACAGCAATGGACCTGGTTTCCATCCTTCCCATACCAGCAGATTTAAAGACATTCTGTTGAGTTTATCAAAAGTAGTTTAAGAGCAGGAACGACATCACAACTTCCAATGGGAAATCATATATTGCCGCCGTTGATGAATGTGTGTGTGGACGTGTTTGTTTATATGAAGCATCTCTACAGTGTGTGATAAAAATGTTAAGCCTTCATTTTGAGTTTAGATTGACCCTCTGTTCAATTGCGGTATTAAGTCTCACAGGTTAATCACTGTACAGCGCCCTCTTGTGACTGACAGCCGAACTGCATCAACACTTTAAATATTTACCTCTTTACTCCAATGAGTATATCATGCAGTTTCTAACAAGTTACAGTACGCCTAAAAGTCTGCACTGAAAAGCTGTGATTTGGGATCAAATAAAACTAGGAAATGAAGCTAATTTAGGATCTAGAATCAAATAAACATCGCAATGTAAAATTAGTGTATAACTTAGTGAAATTGATCATGTGACTTTGTACAAACAGTCAGATACTTTTTTTTTTTTTTTTTTTTTTTTTGGGATCCTTAAGATGTTCTTAACACACTTTTTACATAAATTTTCAACTTTGCACCCCAAATTGTTATGTTTAAAATATGTAATGTGGTGGGGGATATATTAAATTAGCATAATCCTCAATGTAAGCATTTTCACCAATTATATTACAGGTTTGGATCCCATTGTATCAATTTTGAATTATTTGCATCTGTTTTTATAGCAAAGTAATAATGCTTTGTTCGCAAAACACAGGTAGCCCATTGTTCTTTCATGTGAGTTGCCATTTTACGATGACTGAGCTTGTTTCTGCGGTGTTAGACGTCTTTTGAGTTACATAAACATTTATGCAGCAGTATTTTTTAAAGGGGGATTCACCATGTCTTGTAAATCTGTCTCATTCTTTGAAGTCTTATCTGGCTCCAGACATGGATCGTAGTGCTGCTCTGATCCTGTGGAATCCCAGTCCCTCCTGTGTGTGTCTGTGTGTGTGTGTGTGTGTGTGTGTGTGTGTGTGTTCCTGCACTATGAACAGGCCCAGAATACCCTGGTGTGTATTTTACTATTGAATGATCGAGCCATGTAATTATTACAATTCTAAAATATCAAACACTTTTTTAGTTAGTTATTTAAAGTTGTGCATGTATAAATCAGTCTTTGGCAACTTTTATAATGAACTTTTGTTCATTATAATTTGTGAATATTGATGAATGGGACCTGTGTCGACCCCATAGGCCTCTACACTGTTTAAACCTGTGCTGTTACTCCACCCAGTGGACAAAAAAAAGATCACATCTCAGAGCTCTACAGTTATTTTGCAGATTTTCCACTTTGCTTCATGAACCTGAGAAACCAGTTTGCATCTGTCACCATTTGGAGATTGGATCTTTTTGGCCCTTCTATAAATCCATATATGCAATCCATAGCCATTTTCTATTACAAGTTAAACCTATTACAAGGTTTGTTATTCTCCAAAATGTCATCATATAAAATAGACACATTATAAAGTTGACATAAATCTGGTTTAGTCTAGAGTGGAATAGTGTGCTCATAAGCTGCGTATGACTAACAGTCCTATTGGGGTGGAGATCTGGTCTGTCTGGTACTGCAGAATCTGACATTACCTTCATTTGTCTTGATGACTTCTGGTGTCATTCTCTCAGAGCTGCATTGTATAGGTTTGACTAACTCACGCTGGACCAGAGCCCTGCTGGTTCATCATATTTAATATGCTTAATGGTGACCTGGCCTGTTCATTCAGTGTTGTTAAAGTGATTCCTTACTTCAAAATGTATAGGCCAGGATAAATGAAGTGTGTCTCTGTTTTGAAGCAGGTTTTTCTCATGTCTTGCACTGATTTTGGTTGAAAAACATAATATGATGGAGTTGAGATTTATTATGGATCTGGTTATGAGGAATTACTAAATTGCAAGGAAGCATTTGTCATCAACATATCATGTTGACCGATCATTTATGGACAACAGTAGTGTTCTAGGCACACTTTCAAAAGGTTCTCTGAGGAGCCCATAGGTTTCTATAAGAGCTGTATTTCCTGTCAGTGCTTAGATCAGTAACCGCATCATAAAGAGCGGTTTAAAGGCACAATGAGACCGAAGTAGCGACATATCTCTTCTTCTATATTGTGACGTACATCTGAGTTAAATGGGTTAACGACTGAAATGTAGAGCAGTGACTTGGTTCTGTCTAGTGGTTGTTGATTGAATGGAGGCAGATCTGAACGTGAGCTTCCAGGAAGTTGTAATAAGGGGCAGTTTAAGAGACCTAAATGATTGGAGAAGTCCAGAATACATCTAGAGTAAAATTCTGAGATAAAAAATGAAATATTCACATGGATGATTGATTCACAAACAGATCAATAAAACATAAATTAGCAACAACAACAACAACAACAAAATCATTCTGCCTTAAATTTATATATACCAATGCATTCACTTGAGATTTTTTCAGCTCACTTTCAGAGTTTCTCTGAAACCCTCCTCCTTTCCCAGCTCCACCTGTATAGATTTTATATGCTATTTGCACAGTAGCAGTAATTGTATTTCACGGTAACAATATGTCACAATATAGTTATTTCTGCTTTAAATAAGGCCTTAAAAAAATCTCTTTTTTGATACCATAAAATTTCATAAATTTTCCCACCAGTTTTAATATCACAAAAAAAGTAATACTACCCTAAAAAAAGAAAAAAAAAACTCAAGATCAATGAAGAAAACTAAATTGTAATTGGTGATTATATAAGAATAAGAAAATATTAGAAGCAATAAATACGAGATTCTACACTGTATAAAGTAATCAAATCTATAAAAACAATGCACATTCTTCACTGTGTAAAATAAATATATATTTACAAAAGTGATATGTAGTTGCATATAGTTACATAGTTATAGTTAGAGATATAGATATATACTTACAAAAGTGATTTAGTCAAGATTTTGTTGTTTGATTAACATGAATGACAGACAGCCGTAATCTTAGACTGCTGTCACTTTAAGAGCTGCCTGGATCCATTCTGTTACCCATATTTTCTTTCTCAGCTGTTTGATGGCCTTTTAAATTACTGTGTTTATGAGGATTTATGCAAAGGTGAACATTTTGACACATACAAGCGTGCGTATTTAACGATTCAAGCTCTGTCTTCATGTGCAAGCCTCTCTGACTGCATTTAGAAACCGTCTCTCAGACAATACATACATATAGCATAATGATTTCTCTTTTGAGTGACGTGACATTCAGCCAAGTATGGTGACCCATACTCATACTTTACGTTTTCCATCGGTCTTAGTACACGATGTAACTACAGAAGAGTCCAGTTTTAAATAAGAAAAATATAGAAACTCTTTGGTCATTTTTGAGCGAGTTGCTAACGGTCTTATCAGATTCAATGATCTATGCTAAGCTAAGCTAAAAGTGCTACTGCCAGACCCAGAGATCGGCTGAATGGATTCGAAAATGGTAAAAAAAAAAAAAAAAAAAACTGTTTAACTCTAGGGGAGTTGGAAAATGAGCATTTATTTATTTATTTATTTTTTTTAAAGTGGAGTGTTCCTTTAAAAACTTGCGAGTGACAGAAACGTCATATGAACGTGTAACCCACAAGAGACGATTGTCAAAAATCTCACATTTCTACCGGTTAATCGTTTCTACAGGTAGATATCCCAATATATATATATCCCTATATTGACTATTGACTTGAGTATTTTTACAAAACACAATAATGGTTTTACTGTAGTGAAACAGGTTTTTGACAGAAACTATGGTTCACATTCCACAAATTAGCCAAGGTTTTCAGTTTGACCTTGTTTTTAGTATAAATACCATAATTAGATGAAGGTTACTGCAGTAAAACCATTACAAATATCTGATTAATATGGTTTTGCTGCTAAATCATTTATTAGCCATGATTAATGTAGTAAAACCATAGTTAAACGTGAGGTTGTTTTGCATTTACACCATACAGTATATCATTGTTTTTACAGTAGTTACTATAGTAAAACCATGGGTCATTTACCTATGGGTGCACAGTAGGACAGGAGTCACCTTGTTAGGAGGTTCTCAGGTGTGGAGATCAGAGGAAAGCTCCAATGCTGCTTCATTTTGATGACTTGGATTTTGCAAAGTGACGTATGACTTAATACAGATCCTTCAGTATGATGATTTATTATCAAGAAATATGAGGGTTTAAAGAGACAAATGTTCCCCCTCTTTATTTAGCATGTAGTAAATAAATGCTAATAAAAACTTTCCCATGTTACTGCAACAAAGCTGAATAAATGCAGCGTTAGTTCATTGAGATTAAAAGGGCAAATCAAAGCAGAAAAAAGAGGCTTTGTGTGTCTAAAGCTTCTCTATATCCTTCTGAGGGTTTTTTTTTTCTTTGTGGCTGGGCAGGTTTAGTGGGATTTCAGCAGGACCGGTTTATCCAGGGCAGAACTGGTGTTTGTGTGCCGCAGCAAGGAACTGCTCAAACCTGTTTTCCTCGTCAGTGGAGAGAAGAAGGAGGGGCTGCTTGGAGAGCAGGAGGAGGAGAGGAGCACAGGGCGTATGTAACTCTTTTTTTGTATCTTTCCTCTCTATTTCGTTCTCATTCCCATTAGTTTTCAATGTGATATTGATGTGGCTCTCCGGGGGGCTCCGGGTGACACTGACGTGACGAGGAGGCCGACAGCATCGCGTGATTGGCAGGTGACGTGATTGACGTCCACAAGCTGGCACAGGGTGAGTGGACGGCTCGTTTCTCCTGAACACACTGTATTGACAAGATATCATGTGTTTTGGTGTTTGTTTACTTAGCTGTCGTTGCATGATGTGATCAATGATCAATAACGCAACACATCATATATACAAAAACACAATCACTTATTATTTAAGCTATTTCAGTTGGGTGGGGTGACGTGTTATGTTTTTCTATTTGATCAGTGATACGAATTAGCATTTTCCGTTCACATGACTATTTTAAGTAATAAAATGATTGTTTACTAAGTTTTTCTCTTTATATGAATTAAAATAATTAGAATATTAAATAATCACAACTATTTTTTTGGGATGAGAATCATTAGAAAACAATTTAAAAGTACTAATTGAATACTGATAAGATCGAGTGCATTGATATTGTATCATAAACTCATTACAGATTCTCAAAGTTTGACATTTGTTTGCAACTTCCTCTCCCTCCCTCCCTCCCTCCCTCCTTCTCTCTCTCTCTCTCGATCACTCGCTCACATCTTAATCTCTCATCTCTCTCATATATTGATTGTCCTGCCCGTGGTAATATAACAGGTATTAAACTGAAACATGTAAAACACAAACATCCGTCAACTGCCAATAAAAAACAAAACCCGGGCAAAATCATAGGCAGAGATTGTGCAATGTCAGACCTGATCCACCAATCTATCTCAGAAGCATACTTCCTCATGTATATTAATAAATAATAGTTTGCCGCAGGCCTGTTCAAAGACTCCACCTCTCCATCGGGGTTGACTTAACTGACTGATTTAGTATCAGTAGATACAGTAGCTCAATAGTATTTGTAGATCAATTACAGTATACACTGTATACTGTCCAGACACTGTGAATGACCTCTGACCCCAAATGCCAAGGGCACTGAGAGTCAGAGGTCAGATGTGTACCTATGTACTGGTATATTCTAAATTGTTAGTTATCATTTTTACAAAAAGTCAGCTCAAAGAGGTGTGTGTAAAACATTAGTTTGTGTGTGTGTGTGTGTGTAGACGTGTGTGAAAAGTGAAGTTACATTTCTGAAAGACAGGTTCCCTCTTGCTCCCGCAGCTGTAACGTTCAAAACTGTTATTTAACGTATCCCAACATGCAGAGAGAGCGAAGGAGCAGGCGAAAAGCACTCAGATCAAAATGCAAAAAAGAGATTGGGACGGGTGAGGGGGGTGGGGGGTGGGGGTGTAACCACACCCTCCCAAGAGCCCTCAGTGACTTGCTGTATCTTTGCAGGCAGAAGTCATGCAGATGGGGTTAAAAAAATATAATGAGTAATTATAATGTACTCAGATGTTGGTATGCACAGTTCCCACTTTGCATTTAAATGAAACACCCTGTTTTACTAGAAAGTGTGTTTGTGTCCCATCAGTTTTAAGAGAAGTTATGTGCTCTACTATACAAAAGTATGGGGTCGTGTTCACCAAGGCTACATTTATTTGGTCAGAACTACAAAAAAAAAAAAAATTAAAATGTAAAAATTTTTACAATTTAAAAGAACTGTTTATCTATTTTAATCTATTTTACAATGTTATTTATTTTTGGGATGATAAGTTGAATTTTCAGCATCATTACTCACTTTTCAGTGTCACATGATTCTTCATACATCATTCTGATATACTGATTTGCTGTCACTTTTGATCAATTTAATGGTTCTTTGCTGAAGAAAAGTATACATTTCTTTAAAAACAAAATGAAGTCCCTAATCTTTTGAATGGAAATGTATATATGAAATACGTTCACAGTTCAGTGCATTTCAATTAAACATTGGTCATTGTGTCTAGGGCTTTACGTCAACCATGGAGATCATCAGGAATTTAGTTTCAAAGATCTCTGAGGCAGTCGTTTATGAGGCGAAGGAGTAGACATTTGTAGATAGCACAGGCCGGGTAAGATAAGCTGAACGTTGTCATATTTAGATGTTAATGTTGTATGTGTCAAATTGAAACCCATTTATAAGTTATCTGCGTATTGCAAGGGTCATAAATAAACTTCCTTATCCTGTTTGTTTTTAGATGCAAGCACAATCATGTTATGCTAATTCCGTCTCTCCTTATTTCTTACTCTCTCCCTCTCTCTTCTACACACAGTCATGCATGCATACACAAATAAAGTTAGGCCTGCGGTCTACAACTCGCAGAACCAGTTTGGCAAGAGCAGGTTTTAATAGCCTTGGTATATATGAGTGTAGAAATGTAAGCTCATATTTTAACAGGTATTATTGCCAGGCCAACAGCAAAACATGATCTGACAGCAGTTGAAACCTAATCAAGCATTGATTTAACAAATATTACATTTTTCATGTTTTCCTTTATTATCCTTCCTATCCTTATCCAAAGGAAGACGAGTGAAGAGGCAGGTGTGAAGGAACACTAGCATGGCTCTGGAGAGCTTTCCTGAACTCCTGCAGAAACTGCGGGAAGTGCATGAACATGAGTTAGAGGGTAAGACCAGCCAATATATATATATATATATATATATATATATATATATATATATTGAGATTTTGCCAATAGACAACTTCTCAAAACGATGACCAGTAATAACTATGAACAGTAAAAACAAATAGGTCACATTTACTCTTGCTCAGCAAAATTTATCAGATGAAATCCAGTAATTTCAAATAGGAATCTGCATGATCAGGAGTTTCGCTTGAGGGCAAAAAAAAAAAAAAAAAAAAAATCCCCATTCTGATTTTTCTCTTGGTCACATGAATTTGCCGCATTGACAAACAGAAAGCTGCTTGGTTTGAAAGTGACTTCCGTGTGAGTTTTGCTTCATGAATGGATGTTGGACCTATTGTTGCAATCAAACTTGTGGCAAAATTTGGTAGTTTATGTTGTTTCAGGGTTGGCATCCTCTGAGGTCTTCTGAGAGGTTGGCATCGTCTCTTCTCAGGTGTTCGGTCATCTCAGGTCATTGTAAGGGTGTATGTGATGCATGTGTAATTTCTAGTTACCACGGGATGTGGCAGAAGCAGAGAAACAAATAGAGACATAAATAGCGTAGCTGCTGTTCCAACCAAGCAATAGAAAAAAATAAAATCAGCAAAACAATGTTATGAACTCACAAACACTTCAATTAGCAACATTTTGAGTATACATCTGACATTATTTAATTCAAGTTTATTTGTATAGCGCTTTTTACAATACAAATCATTGCAAAGCAACTTTATAGAAGATTAAGTTTCTACAATATTTAGTAGTATAAGTGGTGATCTGTTTATATGCAAATATATGCAAATAATTTATAACACAAAAGGCGATAGTTTAATGAATAAAGGTGGGGTGGATTCAACACTGTGGCATTACATGGTGACTCACATTAATGCTTCATAAAGCACCCAAAAATGTCCGCATAAATAAGCCTGAACTTGATATTTTAAGGAATAGTTGACCAAAAAAATGAGCTGAAAATGTACTCAACGTGAGGCATTCCAAGATGTAGATGAGTTTGTGTCTTCATTAGAACAAATATGGAGAAATGTAACATTTCATCACTTGCTCACCAATGGATCCTCTGCAGCGAATGGGTGCCGTCAGAATGAGAGTCCAGACAGCTGAGAAAAACATCACAGTAATCCACACACCTCCAGCCAATCAAACTTGTGAAGTAGTAATAAACTGCATGTTAACTTGTATTTTGTCCGAAAGCAACAGTTTAAAGTTAAAATGTATTAATTATGACTTTTAAGTAAACTCATAACAGCTGTCATATGTGCCATCTAATGCTTCACACCCCAGCTGTCCAGATTCACTGTGTTCTTCTCTCTTTCTACAGGATGGCAAGAGAAAGTACTGGAGCTGACAAATAAAAAGAATATGTGAGTGTGAATGCCATATTTTTCAAGCTAAAAACAACTGACATGATAATTGAAATAACCTCGAATAATGGTTTATGTGCATTCTGTTGTAGCGATGCAAAGCGCATGGAAGAACTTTACAACAGGAACCAGCAGATGAAAGAACAGCAGCGGATTCTTACTGAGAACATCAAACAGCTGGAGAACAGGTGTGTGTGTGAGAGAGAGAGTCATTCTTAAATGTGATCTCATGCACCACTGCCCACACTGGATGTGTCTGTTGATCCTCAGGTTGCGGGCCGGGTTGTGTGACAGGTGTACAGTCACTCAGGATGTGGCTAAAAAAAGGCAACAGGAGTATGAAAACTCCCAGCTCCAGAGTCTGCAGCACATCTCTCTAATGGGTGAGCTGTAAATAGAGAAAATGTAAAATGTTGTGGCATCGACAACGTTAATTCGTTTCTATACAGTAAACAGTATACAGTATATACAGTAAACAGTACTGTTTGAAACAACTTTTATCTATTTTATAATGTTATGTTTTTATTTACTTTTATCAAGCAAGGATCCATAAATTGATCAAAAGTATTAATTTCTTAAAATAAAATACAAATCATAGTGATATTCTTGTTTCCTGCTGCAGTGAGTGAGATGAGCGCACTAAAGAAAGAAAACGACAGACTGAGAGAGGAGGTGAAGGGCTTGAGGGATCCGTCAAAGTAAGTGGCCAGTTTCCTCCTCATGCTTCCTTGCCATATTTGGGCAAGTGTTTCCTGTTGTGTCTCATTTGCATGTCCTGATCCTGTCATATAGTGGCACGATCTGATTTACTGTACCTGTAACCATGCAGCACTAACCAATATACTGTGGCGTGCACCAAATTTTGTTAAAATATCTTTCGCTCGAGGTTAGTCACTTGTGGTCAGAACCCGTTTAACAGGCTGGTACAATGTATTGTATATAATAGACGTGTAAAAACTCCCTGCTACACCTTTCAGTCAGCAGAACGGTCATTCAGAAGACGCAATCACCCCAGAGGTCAAGGTGTCACCGGACACAGCAGTGGCTGCTGTGACTTTACTGGCCTCAGGGCTGAAGTCCAGCCAGACTCCACCAGGGGACGCCACTGTGCCTGCAGCATCTGTCAAACACAGCCCAACACACAGCCTGGGTAAGATACGGAAGACATTTCTGACATATATATGAGAACCAGAGCTGTTTTATTCTGATAATACTTTAGATTATCATAGATTATAGATTTTACTTTACCTCTACTGAATATATTGACTATATATTAGCTTGTAACATCTGATTATTATTATTATTATTTTTAATAAAAATGTTCTTTATCCTATACAGAAAAAGCTTCTGAACACAAACTTATGCAAAGCTGGGGCAGGGTGTTTTCATTTGTAAGCTTTAATTTGTTTTTGCTCTTTTTTGAAATTGGTGGTTTTATGGTAAATCTTGTTTCGCTGTTTGCTGAAATTTCTCTCTTTCAGGAGTCGAATAAGCCCATGTTGCCCATCTCAAGATGGGGCACAGACCACAATGCTGAAAAAAGGTGAGACAGCCATTTTGTGTGTGCTCAGAGAACCGTATATCAGTAGTTTAAACTAATATGGTTTCAAACGCATGATTTCAGTGCGATATACATGATAACCAAAACCAAACAGATGTTTTCAGCAGAGTGTTTGAGTTACGAGCTGTAAAGACACTGTTCTATTCTGGATAAGGGGGCGGGGAGCAGCAGCTCATTTTCTTTTGAAGATACATGCACGAAAACAGCGTGTTTCTGCTTCCACTCAAAATAGGCATTTGAGTGGAAATGATATTATAAATGGTCTGTGGGGTATTTTCAGCTTAAACATCACAAACGTATTCTGGGGACAGCTGAGACTTATTTAACAAATTTTAAAAAGGGGCACTTTAACGTGATGTGTCTTAATTATTCCCCTCATACATCCACAGATCTTCCAGCGTGGACTCGGTTGAGCACAGACAGTCCCCTTTGTCTCCTTCTCTTCCATCCCCTCTTAGACTACTGAAGAACAACCCTATTTTTAATTCTGTTGGGTCTGAGGAACGTAGCAGCCGGCAACAAATCCACACCCCCGTCCCCTTTCGACCACTTCCGATCAAGACCGGTCGCTTGTCTATCCCGTGGTCGCTCTCAGAATCTACTGACTGGGTAACGGTAGCAGCTGGCGGCTCTGGTGTTGGTAGCAGGATAGCAGTCCACCCAAGCCAGACCCCGATTCCCAGCTCAAACATACTGCGTTTCCCTAAACTGGTCCCACCAAGCAGTGGCCACCAGTCTCGCACACATGGCCCAACACCTAGCGGTCTGCGGCCCTGGTCCCGCAGAAACCTGTCAGAGCATGCAGAGAGTAGAGAAAATAGAGTGGCAGAAGCTGTCACAGCGCCGCCCCAGTGGAAGCCTTCAGCAGCGCAGCCAGAGAGGGTTTTTGGAGAGAATCTGAGAGAGGATGAAGAGGAAGCACCGTTAGACCTATCTGAGTCGGGCCGTTCAAAAAACAAAGAGAAGGAGAAAACACACTCACCGAGTGATGTATCTTCGTCTTCATCTTCCTCACCACCTGCTACACTTTCATCGTCATCTCAAAGCCCATCAAGCCCTCAAAGTGACCAGCAGACACCAGACAATAATACACAGGTAAACTTCAAATAATGCTGAAATATCCCCTCATTAAAGACATTCCTTTGGTTTGGACAGTTTTAATGAGTGTACCTTGTTAATACCTGAGCAGAAAATCTAGAAAAAATCATATTAAAATTATGTATCATCTCTTCTCAGGTGTTCAGTCATCTCAGGTCTTTGTAAGGGTGTATGTGACGCATGTGTAATTTCTAGTTACCACGGGATGTGGCAGAAGCAGAGAAACAAATAGAGACATAAATAGCGTAGCTGCTGTTCCAACCAAGCAATAGAAAAAAATTAAATCAGCAAAACAATGTTATGAACTCACAAACACTTCAATTAGCAACATTTTGAGTATACATCTGACATTAATTCAAGTTTATTTGTATAGCGCTTTTTACAATACAAATCATTGCAAAGCAATTACAATTATGTTAATTATACTTATAAACTGCATATCATAGTATACCACTAAAGCTAAAAATACACAAGTTAAACATTTTCTTTTTCTTAATGCTTTCAGTTAGTTTTCACTTTGTGAGCTAAATGCTTAGCTAGCTGCTAGCTTAGCATAATGCTAGCTTGGTTAAGAAATACTTGGCTAAACTACCATAAAACAACAAATTAAACTTTCTCTTTCTTTAGTTTGCTTTCAATAAAGCCATGGTAGTCTACCAGTGTAGAAAAAAAAAAAACGTTATGAGCTAATACAATATAATGCAGTCCTTGCTCTTTGACATGGAAAAGTTTCAGCTTTGTCTTTGTTTTGTATACTGCATACTAATGTTTCTTTGTGTTTGCATTGTTCCTGTTTACGAAGGCCTGGCCATATAGAAAAAAAAGTGATATTGTGGTTTTGTAAAATCAAGGGCATGTTGTATTGTTTCATTCCTTCATTTAACATAGTTACATTGTGGCCACAATTTAAATAAAAGAGCAAATTAGCACAACAAGGTTATGACCACTGATCTATAATAGAGAGTCATATATAGATGAGTGGTTACGACTGACCTAAAATGAATGAATTCATGTTTTAGCAACAGACTCTGTACGATTAAAATAAAATGGCTTATGATCTATGGTTCACATTACCCAACAGGAGGAAGCACAGGAAACAAATAAGGAACCGGAAGAGGTAAAGGAAGGTGAAACATCTCCAGCGGCTGAAACATCTGTCAGCTCAGAGAAGAAGAAAATCCCACCGCTAACCATTTCCCTGCAACCAGGTAAAGCTTCACTCGTGTTGGCTGGTTTAGGTTTATTTGGATTGTGCTATGTTGAACTGGACTGTTTTGCCTTACAGTTGTGGTAATGGAGACGCTTAAATCAGGAATACAGGTAATCTTAGCGCTGAATTTATGCTATGTGATTCAATTTCAAACACGTTTATGAGATCAGTTCTAACTTCTGCTTTGTTGTGGCTGGTGGTGAAGTTGTCTGATCATGGCAGCAGACCAATGGAGCAAGAGGAGAAAGAGAACAAAAACCATGAAACAAGCAGAAAAAGACTTGGGCAGGACACTGATGGTAAGAGATCATATTTTAATCATTGATTAATTCTTTATTCAACTAATACATTAAGCATCTTCTAAATTATGTAACTTTTATTGTTGTATCTTAGCTTCCCAGCGTTCAGTAAAGGAGAAGAAAATTCGTCTGAGCCGGGGAAAAAATGTAGACTCGGAGCAAGGATGAAGGTCTCATTTATTTATCTCTGTTTTATGTTAATTGTCTTTAAGTATTTTCACAAATGTTTTTCTTCATATATATATATATATAAGTATATATTTTTTTATATATACAGGCAATGGATTCAGCTATGATCTAGTTGCTGTGGTTATGCACACACCCATTTTTCCTTCCACCCTTCGCCGCCAGTTTCCAAGTGCCAATCTCTGGTGTTCGCTTTAGTTTTCCAGAAGAACCAACACTAGACTTCAGCTTCATCTCTGTCAACATAATTCTCATGTATCAAAGAGAGAATTCATAATGCAGTCCAGACTGGAATTAAATAAGATTTATTAGTAGCATGTGCAGCTATATCGTTATACTGTACATGGGTAAATTTGTGCTGGATGAATTGGTTACTTCATTGATTATGAATGAAGTATTAAATCCACTGGATAATCCACTGGTGGTGGTTGAGAAGAGACCATAATCCCTCCCCAACCCCCTCCCAACACACATGATTGTAAAGCACTTGGAGGATACAGCAATACACAATAAAGCGCTAAATAAATGCATCATTCATTCATTCCTTCAGTGAGTCAATTTCCCAGCAATCTTTAGCTGTAGCAAAAACAGGAAGTTTTAACTGTTAATAAACTTATCAGCTAGATATGTTTTAATTTCCTCTGTTTCACTTTCTTTTGTAACATCACTGGTTATTAATAAGCACATATAGCATGAGTACGTATAATTGCTTGCTGTCTTGTGTTGTGAACACTGTCATGTCGCCTCTCAGTTTACTGTATGTTCATTCTCTCTATCATGTAAAAGGGGTCGCATCTCGTCTAGTTTTGTCTCTGTCTGAGCACTACAGCCTGTTTCTTGTAGACGTGAAGAAAAAAGAAAAACCCTCCGCTTCCCCTTTTGGGTTTTTTGAGATGTCAAGCATATATTTTGTAATAGTGAATTTTCCACTTGCAGCTGCAAAAGGAGGAAGGGTAAAACTTTGAAGAAAAAGGTATACTTTTTGGAACTTTCTGTGCCGTCGTTTCAAACTAGCTGTAAACCTTTCCTTTGCACTATTTTTAGATGGTTTTAAGTGATCATTTGGAGATGATCTAATACTAAAAATACTCTGAATCGTTAGTTCCTCAACTACAAATATCGAATTACAAGCAATTATAAGAGCATTGCATAAACTGATGGCTGTGGTCAAACTTTGTGAACGATCACCCGTAGTGGTTTAGGATGTGGGAAACACCTGCGTTGTTGCAGGAAGAGCGTAAATCATTTTAGTAAATCAAGTGTCATTGGAACAATTAAGAATAATTTTTTCACAATATCACCATAACACTCGACCTGCTTACTTTTGTATACTGAACAAAGGTGTATGAGTTTAGAGTACAAAGGTAGAAATCCTAATAAAAACCCTTGCATCAACAGATCACTCCTGACTTTCTGTTTTCTAATTTTATTTTAATAGGAAAGTTTTATTTGATCCATACACATGTATGTTTTGTTTAATATTCCTGGCTGTCCGATTTCATAGTATTTGCACATTAAGGATGAAGCTGTTTTAAAGAAGAGGTAGATTGATATATTTGCCTGTTTATTATGTTTCTCTTTCTCTGTCTCTTTCAAAAGAAGAGGGTGTTTAATCTCATCATTTGATAGAGGATTATTCTGTCCTTGTTTAACTGTGAGGCCAGACCAACTGTTTGTCTGTTTCCAATCCAATAATACATCTGTGTTTCTGTCTGTGGTTATGCACTATAGAAACACTCAGCTCGCTCTTCTAATCTGTTCTCAAGATAATCTGATATAAATCTGCCTTCATTTTAATTTATAAAAAAAAAATTGTTACATTTTTCCATTTTTTTTTTTTTTTACTTTGCCATCACTTTTATTTGAAATCGCTCTTAATATTTATCAAAATTTGAATGATAGTTTGACTGAACGTTCTCTCTCTCTCTCTCTCTCTCTCTCTCTCTATCAGAAGTGGTTACATTGCAAAAGATTTTAAACAGCTATTTTTTTTGCAACCTTCACACAAAATGCCCTGGTTTTACAGTGTTGTACGAAGACTATTGCGTGAAAAGGGCATGCGGATATTCAAGCGGAATATTTGTGACAGATTTCCTCTGACTTCAGAGTGTCTCAATACTTACTCAGCTCCCTACCTAGACAACCTTTAAGCGTTATAAGCGCTCGATTGATTGATTGATATTTTTGGCCATTACCCGCTCGTTATGAATCGGATGGGTTCATTGTGTTTGTATGAGCTGAGCTGACTCGGAGAGCGCCTGGTGTTCTAAACTGTTGCCTAGGAAGGGGTCTCAGCAGTCTTTGAAGCACGGCCCTCGACTTCCTCTTGGACAGTACAGCGTGACAGTTTCACAAGTCTCTCAGAAGCTCATCAGTGTGATGGAGGAGCCGGTGTGAAGCGGCTTCAACATTTCTGCATCTCGGTTAACTAGCGACATTTTGTCACTAAAAGAAATATACTTTTCTTCTGGATTACAATTTAAGTGGTGAGTTCGCTTAAAATACTTTTATTATTATTTATTTATTTATTTATTTATTTTACTTAGGCTACCTCTTTACGATTATTATTTTAGTTAGTATTTTTATTTTTTTATTTATATAAAAATGAACAACTAGGACTTGAGGAGTTTATTTAGACCCTAAAGCTGATTTTCGATGTTAGTTTATTAAAACGAGGCTTCCTATTAACCTAACTTAAATAGTAGCCCTAATATTAACATTTAAAATTATTTTAAAATGTCTACTCAAATTTTTTGTCATAAGCTACTTTTTATAATTTTCCTGCTTGTTTTTGTCTTTTCTCTGTAAACTAGAATCTGGTCTCTTTTATGTTAATATCCTATTAATAATGATAAGGGGCGAAAATGACTTAATCAGACCCATATTTCATCACGATATAGGCCTAACTGTTTATTCTTCTGCTGAATTGTTTTATTATTATTATTCATTTCTAAAGGATGACACTGTGTTAAATCCAATAGGTTACCCCTTTATCTTTTTTTTCTTTTTTAAACACAGTCCGCATGTTTCTGGGAAATAATATCATGCTTTAACTTAAGTTATACTGATACTATCATAGTTTAGTTCTATAGTCCTACAGAATATAATATCAGAGGACACATTTAAATATCATTCTCTTCCTCCTCAGAGAATCCATCTCCTCATGTAAAAGGACACATTTAAAAACACTCTTTACAGTAATCTTTCACGTCTCTCTATTGGCTGTTGGCCTGCTGAAGTCAATCAGCTTTGGTGTTTTCTGACAGTTCGCAACTCTCCGGTTCTGGGAAAGAAAACAAATAACAACAAGAGAGTACTGAAAAGGAAGGTGGAACTGACACATCTCACATTTGCATGGCTGGTCAAACGAAAAGAGCTGTAGATCTGAGTCTCCCTGCGCTCCTGTGGGAAAAGTGGATGTGGTTCCTCTCAGCTCTGGGGCTTTGAGGGACAAAATAATCTTTGGGTGGGATGGGATGGGAGGCACTGTCGAAAGGCAAATCTGAAAATATCCTCCGGGCATGATCAGTTATCGGATTAGGAAGAAGGAAATGTACCTGTGATCAAGCCAGCAATTAAGCAGGTTAAGAGGAGAGCTGAACATCAACTCCCCCGTGAAAAGAACTACTTTAGTATACATTTCATTATAGAGTACTTGTAAAAAAAAGAAAAATACAGGTCACAATATCGTTATGTTTTCGGACATCAGCGTGTTATATACAGATGAATGTTCGAATGTATATTAAATGCTATTAGCTGAACTTTTTTGAACCACATAAATAGAACTTGAGTCTTTATACTGTGTGCAATTTCATAATTCTATTGTCTTTGAATTATGGTTGAAGTACTGTCAAGCATTTATGGGAAAAAAAAACTACAGATTAAGTGCTTTAGTATGTAAGTGTATTTATTCAGACTTTAAAGCAAAACATTAACATCTATTATTTATAATGTAAAAAATGTAACATTATTACAGAGTGCACTTTTCTAAAGGAAGCATTGTCATCAAAGTGTGCTCTCTCTTCAGTAGACTATACTGCAGTAATATATTATTTTCAAGCACGGTTTATTTAAAATATACTTTGAAGATTTGAAGTATACTACAAGTGTACATTTAATAAAATTGAATGCACTTGTTTTTCACAACAGACCTGATCCCGTTAAAGTAAGACTTCGGCGTTCGAAACAACTTCAGATAAAGAGAAAGCAGAACATGGGTGAACAAGCTACAGGAAACAAGTTTTTAATGCGCCACATATTTCTCAAACTCATTGCATCTACTAAGGGACGCAACTTTAGCAGCTCTTAAATTACGATTCAGCAGATAGACTCTCCAATGACGTTTCTACAATTTACTTCTTTATCTTGGTTATCTTCAGAACAAACAGACTGACAATTGATATGAAATTTGGTGTTTTGGTTGTGGTTTTGTGTAGGGTCATGCACGTCCATATTAAGAATTAATATGTTAATTATCAAGCATGTAATGAAACATGAACCTGTAGTGCACTCTCATTCCAAGACGCGAGTCGAAGGTCCTTCATTCTTAAGTGATAGCCACAGAGAGGCCCAAGAGCTCAGAGACATGTGGTTTCCGCTCACCTCTCATTCAAAAGTGTTTTTTTCATCCAACAATCGACCAAGTTGGAATCTATGTTTGATGGGAGGGTGATCTTTACGTTTTGGTTGATTAATTTCTTCTATGTTCTCAGAAAAGTGTTAGGGTGTAAAGGCTAGCTGATTTGAATCAGCTTTGAACATTAAGCCTTAACCAACCACAGTTTCCACTGAGCAGCTTCCGCATGTGCATGTGTGAGTGAGTTAATGACAAAACCACAGGCGAGAGAGAACTGCAGCCTACAACGTGGAAGTCAGTAAGAGAAACCGGTTATTTTGACTTTCACTACATTAACAGGTCAAGGTTACGTTTCCCAAAAGAGTCATACAGCGCCTTTAGCACCAATTGCGCCAAGGGTCTCTACAATCTACAAAGGCTTACGATGATTTTGAAATCATGTTTATTTGTGGCTTACTCATAATATGGGAAATACCAATCTGATGTACCAACTTACCACATATCTTTTTGTACAGTAGGCCTAAAAAGTTATATATGGCATATTACAAACACCATAATCTGTTCCATTCATGCTTTTTGATCATTAAAAATAACCGTTGTTTAGTGGGAACTCAGAACAGCCCATGTTTTGCATATTTTCTACACTGGAAATGCTGTTCTATTTTGAAACGTAGAGGAACAACCTGCATTAGCGTCTTCTGTTGTTAACTCTTCAGGCCTCGACATGGGCTGTGTGGGGACCAAACCGGAGCAGGATCCTGTTGGTAAATCAATGGGCAGCGATGACAATCGCAACCAGACAGCACATTACACCAAAGACCCAACGACAGGCTCAAAAGCTGTAAGTAGAAGCGTTTTGGAAGACATCTTTTCAGGGTTATTCCATACAGAATATTGCTGAGTGTGCTAAACCACCAGAACGGGCTGTTTCAGCACATTTTGTGACGTCAAATAATGTACTTCTCTAAGTCTGAGAGACAGAGTAGTCTCAGCTGTATGATCATCTCTTGACTATATATATATATATATATTGATAAAAAATATAAAAAAAAATTTTGTCCAGGTGTTAGTTATTTTTTTATGTTTTATTATTATTATTGTAATACTCCTCTTTAGATTGACTTAATTTAACATTTCTCATGCTTATCATCTAATACGATGTTTTATTTTAGTTCAGCTTTATTCCAATGACTGATAACATCATTTTTAATAGTTAACAGTATCAAGACCGCTCTGTGCTTGTGCTTCTAGCTGCTGCTATCTGATTTACATAATGACCTTCAAAAGAGCTTGAAATGCTTATTTATTTAAACAGATATCCTCTATCTGAAAGACTGCCTCAGAGAGGTCTGTTTTTGTGCTCAGAAAAGAGAACTGAAATGTCTAGTTCGCTGTTTTAAATACTGCACCTTTTCTACCATCTACAGAGCAGAAGCGCGTCCAACCCAGCTGCTGGGCCAGAGAGTAAGTGAAATTCTCTTTGGTTTCTAGTAAACTGGTCGGATGTCTCGATCAGAATGTTTGCGTTTTGTAAAATACTGAAATACTAAAAAAACACACTTTTCCACTTATACTGTAGACCTCGTGACATTAGCAAGAGTAAAACATTCAGTGATGTGGTGTTAAATGTGTCATAAACATGAAAAAATAGCTTGTTTTGAGGTTAAGTGGCGATGCAGGTAGTACACTGCTTTCCACTTGCATTTCATTCAACCTCAGTGTGTGCTGTGCAAACACCTGCTATTAATTCTCAACCTTAATCCCTGTATAAAATGTATGCATACTTTAAAACCGTGTAAAAACCTGTTGGAATCGTACTAAACTCACCACATGTGTTGTTATTGTGTGACACCAGTCTGTATCATACTCAGAAGCATAGTGAATGTGTGATTACAGCTCTTTCACACTAAAGATTCCTTTTGCTTTTAGCTTCAGAGAACATTGCCATAGCTCTGTATGACTATGAAGCTATGCATGAAGGTGACCTGGGCTTCAAGAAAGGAGACAGACTCAAAATCCTTGTGGAGTAAGTAAACCGGTCATTCTGAATGAGGATTTAACATGCATTCACATCTCACTTCTTTGACTGAGTGATAGATCGATTGATTGATTGGTGTGTTTAGGTCAGGTGAATGGTGGAAAGCAGCATCTCTTAGCACTGGTCAGGAGGGCTTCATCCCCAGTAACTATGTTGCCAAGGATACTCTGGAAACTGAAGAGTGAGTAAATAGAGTTTGTGTACATTTGAAGTGGTGCCCATGGTGTCACAGTAAAGGTTGTTTATAATATGGGATCCTGGATCACAAAACCACTCATAAGTAACATGGGTGTGTTTGTAGCAATAGCCAAAAACACATAAATGTGTGGATCAAAAGTATGGATTTCTTTATGCCAAAAATCATTAGGATATTAAGCAAAGATCGTGTTCCGTGAAGATACTCCTACCGTAAATATATCAAAACCTAATTTTTTATAATATGCATTGCTAAGAACTTAATTTGGACAACTTTAAAGGCGATTTTCTCAATATTTAGTTTTTTTTTGCACCCTCAGATTCTTAAATAGACGTATCTCAGCCAAACATTGGCCTGTCCTAACAAACCATCAATGAAAAGCTTTATTAATTTTCTTTTAAAACACTTATGATTAGTTTTGTGATCCAGGGTCACATATAATAATAATAACTTTGTTTAATATAATATAATATAATATAATATAATAACGTTAAATTGATCAAAGTGACAGTAAAGAGTTAAAATGTGACAAAATATTTCAACTAAATGCTTTTCTTTTGAACTTTAAAAAACTCTGAAAAAAAGATAAAAGTTTTACAGTTTCCACAAAAATATTCGGCTGTTTTCAACATTGATAATAATAAGAAATGTTTCACCAAATTGGCAACACAGAAATAAATTACATTTTTAAAATATATTATCAGGAAATTCACAATTTCACAATATTACTGTTTTTTAACTGTATTTATTCGATCAAATAAACAGCCTTACTGAGCACAATAATCTTTTAAACGTTTATGGTATTTCCACATAATTTTTAATCTATTCATGTATATGTCTACAGGTGGTTCTTTAAAGGTGTCAGCAGAAAGGATGCAGAGAGACAGCTGCTGGCATCTGGAAACAAAATAGGATCTTTTATGATCAGAGACAGTGAAACCACCCAGGGTATGTTCAGCACAGTGTTAACACTGAAGGGTTTTATGTAAGGAATGCAATACTGAAGCATTAGCAGCGTTTTTTTCTTACAGCGGTAACATAACATAACACGTCTACCAGATCCTTATCTGCCCTTAAAAACATCTGTATCTCCCCCTCAGGAAGCTACTCTCTGTCTGTCAGAGACTGCGACCGAACAGGAGACACTGTGAAGCATTATAAGATCCGCACGCTGGATAATGGCGGTTTCTATATTTCTCCTCGTAACACCTTCAACACCCTGCAGGATCTGGTCAGCCACTACAAGAGTAAGTACTACCTTTTTCACGAAGGGTTGTTTACTCAGCTGGTTTACAGTGACTGGCTGGTTTATAACAAACTGTATACATTTGCATCTACAGAGCAAAGCGATGGGCTGTGCCAATCTCTCACTGTTCCCTGTCTGAGTCCCAAACCTCAGAAACCTTGGGAAAAAGATGCTTGGGAGATCCCACGTGAGTCCCTCAAACTGGACAAACGTCTGGGAGCAGGCCAGTTTGGAGAGGTCTGGATGGGTAAGACAAGAAAGACTTTAATATGTATTCCTCATGTGTCTGCTTACTCCAAAAATTGGAGCTGTGCAGCAGACTGGTTTGTTTAGTAGGATCTGGAAGATTTGTCCAGGTTCAAATACAGAACTGTGTCCAAACATGAGCAGCAAAATGCCAGTGAACTTATATTATATGCCAAGTAGTATATAACAAGTTGTCCATGAGTCCCTTTTAGTCCTGAACAGTTAAACTGCCTGCCGTTCTTCAGAAAAATCCACCAGCTCCTGCACATTCTTTGGTTTTCGAGCACCTTCTGCATATTTGAACCCTTTCCAACACTGACTGTATGATTTTGAAATCCATCTTTTAACACTGAGGGACTCCTGCATAAATATTAAAAAAGGTGAAAATGTAATGATGCTCAAGAAGGCCACACAATGCACTGAAGAGATGGGGTGTACACTTTTTTTATTGGATGATCAGGGTAAATTGTCCTTATTTTGTCTTCTGGGAAACGTAAGTATTTATGGAGCTTTTGAAGTGCAGTACTAAATAAAAAAATATGATCGTTAAACAAAATTAAAGGAATTTGCATCATCATCGTTCTGTTCAAAAGTTTACATCCCCTGCCTCTTAATGCATTGTGTTGCCTTCTGGAGCATCAGTAAATGTTTTCCCGTTTTGTAATAGCTGTGTACGATTCCCTCAGCTGTCATCAGTGGGAAAATGTGGATCTCAAAAACATAGAGTCACTGTTGGAAGGGTTCAAAACCAAATTATAAAATTATATAAAACACAAACCTGAAGCTGTACCTAAAAAACTGACCTGATCTTGAACCCAATCTGAAACCCAGCAGTTTTTCAGGTCCTGTCACGCTTTGGGCAGGGAAATGGAGAAAATGAAGAATTCCAGCGTAACTCATCTCTGTTTGCTTCTCAGCAACATACAACAAGCACACAAAAGTGGCTGTGAAGACTATGAAGCCTGGCACTATGTCTGTGGAAGCTTTCCTGATGGAGGCCAACTTAATGAAATCCCTGCAGCACGACAAACTGGTCCGTCTCAACGCTGTGGTCACCAAAGAGGAGCCCATATACATCATTACAGAGTTCATGGAGAAAGGTGTGTGTGACTCCAGACTCCACTGTGCAGAGCATGGCTTTATATTTCTGTTATTTATCTGTTTGTGTGCCTGTGTTTAACAGGCAGTTTACTGGACTTCATTAAAAGCGATGAAGGGAATCGTGTCCAGCTGCCCAAACTGATTGACTTCTCAGCACAGGTGAGGCGATTTGAAGATCTCATTCATGTGCTTTCCTCTTACATATAGAGTCATGCGTTCCCTTGATGTGGACGACAGGTTAGCCTTTGTAGATTTAAATATTCAAATGTGATAACCGACAGACAGTAGGTGTGTGTGTGTGTGTGTGTGTGAGAGAGAGGGTTGAATCCACCATTAACATGACAATCAATTCCTTTAACTTACTGTCACTGTTAATCCAAGATAATACCAGTTTGTTCTCTGTTGTGCAAGCGATTCTTTAAAATCAGAAGTAAATAATTCCAATTTTTAAAAAGAAGTCTCTTATACTCACAAAGACTGCATTTATAAAAAAAACCATTAATCTATGGAACTGTTTTCAACTTATAATAGATGTTTCTTGAGCATCAAATCAGCATATTAGAATGATCTCTGAAGGATCATGTGACACTGAAGACTGGAGTTATGAAGTTGAAAATTCAGCTTTGCCATCACAAGAATAAATTATACTCAGACAGACAACAGCTATTTGAAATTGTGAGAATATTCACATTATTAAAATCTTACTGTAATTTTTTTCTCTCTAATAAACAAAGCTGAGCATAAGATGCTTAGTGAGCATAAGAAACTTCTTTCAAAACATAAAAAAGTCATTATAACAAATTTTGGATCACCGATATACATTCAGAATCAGGTAATAATGAAGTTCAACAAAAATATATATTAGGAAATATTAGTTAAATATGACATGTTTGATTCAAGTGAGGATTATTTTGGATACGTATGTGTCTGGCAGTTACAAAAAAAGGGTGCGACCATGAATTGAAAAGAGGAAGAGAAGTGCAAGCACTTAACAGGACAGATGTGAATCTGCCTTCACTGATAAGAGGATCCACACACACACACACACACACACACCATTATAGCTTATCGCACCTTTTGCTCTCAGTGACACGGACATTAAACATTACGAACATGTAAGCACATCATTAAACGTAACTAAATCATTCTTTTTTTCTCTGACTTCAGATAGCAGAAGGCATGGCTTACATTGAGCAGAGAAACTACATTCACAGAGACCTTCGTGCTGCCAACATCCTGGTCAACAAGAGTTTAGTGTGTAAGATTGCTGATTTCGGACTGGCCCGTATCATAGAGGACAACGAATACACTGCCAGAGAAGGTTAGTGAGATATGCACCAACAATAGTTTTGAGAAACCAAGTTAATTGAAGTTGGTAAACTGGATACATGCATGTTTGTTTATAGGTTTATTGTCAGAGGAAGGCATGTTAATTTTTCTTTTGTGACCTAAGGTGCAAAGTTCCCCATAAAATGGACCGCTCCAGAGGCCATAAACTATGGTTCCTTCACCATTAAATCAGATGTTTGGTCCTTTGGCATTCTGCTGACTGAAATCATTAGCTATGGGCGCACACCGTATCCAGGTTAGTGGTCACCACAGTGCACTGTCAATATGCAAAAAAGGTCATTCTCTGGAATCTGTGCCATTTGTGCCTACTTGGTTTTGTATCTTGACAGTAAATGAAACTATAAACTTTATTTACCTGTAAGTGTAGATAAAACTTAACTTTGTGAAAATCAGTAAAGGGCTGAGAAACCATGAACTGAGAAACCATGAACCGAGAAACCTAAATTCCCTTGATCTTTTGACATAAGCGGTCATTGTACTATAAATACATCCTGTAAGTTTCAGAACTCAAACTTTCTCATAAGTCTAAAAACAGCTAATATTGAAGGCAGCCTGCCCAAATGACAGCTTGTGGAATGTACCACTCTATGATGTAATAGCGTGGATAAGCACCGCCTCTGCGGAAGATCATCAATGCCTTCTTCGACGTCACTGCCTGTTTAGCCCCGCCCACTGATTCATACATATAGTAAGAAAATGACAAAAGCTGAAAATGCAGGTCTACGTGGAAACCAAAAGATAAACTTTATTTGATGTTTTTAATCAGTAAGAACCTGGGGCCAGTTACATAAACTCAGCCACCATGTTAAGACTTTGTCTTAAGAACTAGTTTGACCAATTAGTAGTTGACGAAGGGGAATCAGTCTTACTTTTCCAATACAAATAAGACCAGTCTACCTTTTCATAACTGAATAAAAATAAAATTGATGACCAGTCTTGAATAATAAAAAAAAAGAGTCAGCCGTACAGAGTGTTCTGATGAGGAAGGTCAAAAACAGAACAGAAAATAGCCTATTACATCTAAATTATGATGTTTTTGATGCAAAAATCTTGAGAACATTATTAGTTTACCTCAAAGAACAGTACAAAATAAAATAACAAAGGCCCATCATGACCCATTAAAAAAATTAGACCCATCAAATAAACCAACAAAAATGTCTTAGAATTAACTACTAGCAATAACAAAGTCCAGTAACTTTTTCAGTTCTCCTTGGTTGGCTTGGTTTCACATAACTTAGTCAGTAATAATGTGTTCCTGTGGCTCAAGTGGTAGAGCATTAAATTAGCAGTGCAAGGTTGTGGGTTCGATTCCCAGGGAACACATGTTAGATAAAAACTGTTAGCCTGAATGTACTGTAAGTCGCTTTGGATAAAAGCGTCTGCTAAATGCATAAATATAACATAAATAAATATAATAACTGTTAAAAGGTTTGGGGTTGGAAAAATTTAGAAAGACTTTCGAGTAAATATATTATAAACGGTAATGTTGTGAAATATCATTACAATTTAAAATAATTGTTTTTAAAATCATTTATTTTAATATACTTTCAAATGTATTGTATATCTGTGATGGCAGCTTCAGTGAATATTCAGCATCAGTGTCACATGATCCTTCAGAAATCATTCTAATTTGCTGATTTGCTGCTCAAGAAATATTTCTTATTAATATCAGTGTTGAAAACAGTTGTGCTGCAACTTTTATGGAAAACAATGATACGTTTTGTCAGTATTATTTAATGAATAGAAAATGAATATGAAATAGAAATCAATTTAATGCATCTTTGTTGAATTCCTTTCCAACCTCAAACTTTTAAAACGGTAACAGTACTATATTTAAAGGTAAATAACGGTAGTCTTTTTAATACATTTCCTTTCTTAGTTTTACAGTGCATTTTTTTATCTTTGTTTTTCAGTTGAATAGCATCTGTACATAATCATCATTAAGAAAATCTCTCTTCAGCCCTCTTTTAAAAAAATAAAAATAAATAAATAATAGTTAGTTTTTCCTGTCATAATATTTGAGGGAATCAAATTATTTTTCACCACCTGGTTCAAACAGAAGTAGGTTTCCGGCTTTATCATCATATCTGGTGCGGTAATACTAGCTTGCTATGCTCTTGGAGTATGAAGTGAGAAAATACGATTTCTTAAAATCTCAACAACAACCTTAAATTATTATTTTTTTTTTAAATCCTGAATTGTTAAGATCAAATTGCACAGTTTCCAGATTCCAGAATGACCCACAATTAATGAATGGTAAGAGCTGATGCTAGAAACTCTGTGTTTATGGTGTGTTTAGGTATGACAAATCCCGAGGTGATCCGTGCTCTGGAGAGAGGTTACCGCATGCAGCGTCTGGACTCCTGTCCTCAAGAGCTCTATGACATCATGCTGGAGTGCTGGAAGAACAAGCCGGAGGACAGGCCCACCTTTGAGTACCTGCAGAGTATACTGGAGGACTTTTACACTGCCACAGAGAGCCAGTATCAGCAACAGCCTTGAGACACACACACACACACACACACTTAGACATGACCTTGATCTTGATCAGGAAGAAATGTACACATATGCCATTTATCCATGCCAAACCTGTTGACTTTATACATATGTAGTGGGATTAAATGTGAAAAGTTACAGTGTGTTATTTAATGATATGTAAATGAATACAATTCTAAAATCTCAGTAATAGCAGTTTTATTCCTATCATGCAGAGCCCTTTGCCTTACACTGAGTGTTGCACAACAGTAGTTATATAAAGTTTTAATATAAAATTTTAATATAAAATATGAGAAATAATAATCTTGTTTCATGTTATAGCTTTTCTGATTTATTTGTAAAAACCTGATGATGACGGATGTATTTTAGAGCTAATCATATGTGTGTGTATTTGAATTGAGAGTACACATGGAGCAATAAAATTAATTGTAGCTCTGATTGCATAAAGTGGTCCTATTATGCTCCTTTACAAAGTCTTGATTTTGTTTTGGTGGTGTATTAGAACAGGCTCTCATACGAGGTTGTTCGAAAAACACATAATTTTTTTCATATATTTAACACTCGGTGCCTTCTCTAGTGCATCTCAGCCAGGTCTTGTCCCATTTGTCGATATTTGTGATTTCAGAAATCCCCGAAAATATTTGTTGCAGTCCAAATGATTCGTTCGTTGTAGATTTTTGAAACGTGATTTCTGTTAAATAAAATATATCCTTTTGAAGTGGACTTTGAGCTTTGTAGCTCTGCAGATCTTTTTCACGCTCAAACAGCAACATTACAGACTAACTAAAGTTGAAAAAGTGAAACATAATAGGACCCCTTTAAGAAAAGATCATTTCTAAAACTTCAACCTACATTAGGTTTCAAAGAAGTTATTGTGGATTAGGAAATGTATATGCATGTATTTGCTCAGAAAAAATAAAATAAAATAAAAATTAAACCATTGCTCCAAACATTTCAGAAAGAAAAGCATCTGTACCTAAGGTAGTTATGAATATTTCTCTTTGAGTCTCTGTGTATTGTTGTTTTATGAATTTGTAAGTTTATGCTTCCCTTTTTCAGATTTCCGGGTACTTTTCAAAGCGTGAAGCAATTTCTCATTTGATATGTATCTTTCTTGTACATCTTCTGTTTTGTATATATGTTTGGAATTTTGTGCAATAATAGTAAATAGTAAATGACTTATGTGACATTCTTTTTTTTCTGATTTCCTGCAGTCATATTGAGGGACCTTAGCTGTGGCTTCATTAAAAAAAAAAAAAAAAAACTTGATGCTGATAATGCAGTGGACTTTCAGTACACTTTTATGTAAAGTCTTTTCCAAAAAAAAAAAAGTTACCTATAAATATTATGCAGTGTGTATGAAACAGTTAGTCCATTAAACAAATACATTCTTTTACATTTTGAGTAGTGTAAAGGAAAAAAATATATAATTTACTATAATTCTCGTAAAAGCAATACAAACTTGTTAAATTATCTTATTGATGGATTTATTAAACCATGGGAAATTACCACATTGTTAAGTCATAACACTATAATCATAGAAAGAAATATATATATATATTTATATACACAAACACACACACACATACACACACGCATATATATGAAACTTTCACAGCTGTTGCCACCGTCTCTTGTCAATGATAAGCCTCGACTTCCTCGTGTCTCGTGAAATGATCTTCGTGAGTGAAATGACAGCAGCACGATGACGCATTGACATCCTTCCTGTGACGTCTGCAATGACACGTGTAGTCAAGATGGCGGCGGCGCTGGTGAGTACCGACGCTGAAATCAATTCTGTTTGTCTATTTCAATAAAGGTTTAATTGCACATTGGAAGACATGACCAAATTTTAACCACTTTGTTTTGTATTTCTCCCTGTAAGTGTGCCATTTGATGTGATTATCTATTTCCGCGCAGTGTGCTGCCGATTAAAATACAGCCGGCTAGCATAAACACTTAGCAGGCAGCTAATTACCGAGCGTTTGCGAAGAGTGATACCGAGTTAAAATCTTGTTCTAATCTAAAAACCCAAGCCATTTGAAGCAGACAGTTCTCTTTACTTGAACAAAATCGTATGTTTGACAGTAAACAGCATCACATGATGGAGTCTGTATCTGCACGCAGTGTAATGTGTTTGTTTTCGCTGCTTTATCATTTACTGCCTCTCAAAATCAAAGCAGAGACGATAACGATAACGGTGAAGTGATCAAACCACAGTCTCAATTCCCTTCATGGATTAATCATATCTGTTTCTTCTGCGGGTTGGCAGTGTTTGTGATTATGTTCATTGACAGTTGAATGGAATGGCATTATGGCAAGATGACCCTAGACTATCTGCCACCACGATGCTTATTGTACCGCCACTTATCGAGAAACTAGTGAATAAATGCCATCATGTATTGATTTAGGAGTAAGTTAAATGATTTAATTTTTTTGAAAAGAGAGTGTGAGATTGATTAAAATCGGAATAAAATTAAAATTCAAACTTCACAATGCGAAGGACTCATCCATGTATGCTTGTAATTCGGTTGCGCTCCTAACATTTAATCAAATATCATAACGGTGTAATATGTAAAACTGTACACTTCTCTTGTGACCTGTACCGTTATTCTCTTAATAATTAAATCTGCTTAAACCTGTCCCTTTTTTACATTTGACTTCACTTTTGAGTGCAACATGCACATCTCAAAATCCAGTCAAAAATCGATGCGCAGTATCTTTTTTTTTTTTTTTTTTTTTTTTGTGGTAATTGTATTCACTCAGACATGCACCATATAACAGAAGAAAATATCCGTCACTACTTTTGTCTCATTGCCTCTGCAATTATGCCGTTATTACTCTGCTTTCTGGCAAACTCCTCTGTGTTTCCACTCTGCACCACTCACATACTCCGGTGTGTACTGTACAAACACAGATTTTCATCTTCTTCCAAGGACTGGAATTGTAAAACTGCTTATTTGGATGATGGTGGTACAGATTATTGAGCTGTATTAATCTAGTTTTCCTGCATGTGTAATTAAGGCTATTTCAAATTCACCTTGTTTTTCCTGTTGGCGTCTAGATTCCAGATGAGTAACTAAAGAAATGTGCCTTTGTGTGTCTTTTTTATCTTTGTAGGAGATGTGGGCACTGTTACTGGTGTCCACGCTGCCTTTAGTAACCCCCTTTTATGTACCAGGGGTTGCGCCCATGAATTTCCACCAAAACAGCCCAGTTGAAATAAAGGTGAGGCCTCACACTTTTCATTTTGTTTAAAGAATTTGAGTTGCAAAAGAGGGATTTAAATTTTTACTCGGGCATGGTTATTCATTTCACTTTAAAAATGCTGAAAACACTTTGGCTCTACCCACAGCAGGTTCTAGGGACGTTTATTTTGTGTGGTGTTCACCACCGGTTTTCCACAGACATGTGTTTCCAACTTTATTGCTCTAGATACAAGCCACTGTGTATTACACATTTTTATCATTCATCCATTCATAGATTCTTTCTCCACAGGTTTCTAGATTTGTATGCTTGGGTTTCTAACATTTGCCTATTTTTAATTACCAGGCTGTAAAATTGACAAGCTCTAGAACCCAGTTGCCCTATGAGTACTATTCACTTCCCTTCTGCAAGCCTGAAAACATCTTCTACAAGGCAGAGAACCTTGGTAAGGATTGTGTGTGACTTAACTGCAGTCACACATCTGAAGTATTTAAGCATAGATATGTTTAAACCAAAAGCTTGCAGTGAGAAGGTTGAATTGTTGCCGTTGACATGCTTCTCATTTTGATGATAATGTTATATGATCAGGTGAGGTGTTGCGAGGAGACCGTATCGTAAACACACTGTACACTGTTCTCATGAACCTGGACAAGAAGTGTGAGGTGTTGTGTAAAAAGCCTGATGATCCCATCAAACTCAGCGTGGAAGAGAGCAAGCTGCTAGCTGAGCGTATCCAAGAAGAGTACTATGTGCACCTGTGAGTTAACTTAACTTCCTTAACTTCATTCATCAAACATGAGCAGAGCTCAATTCTTTGTAAAACCAGTCTTACACATTCAGTGAGATTACATACATTCTTTCTGCTCGTGTTTCATGAATGAAGCTCAATGGGAAAGTGCTGACTTGTTTTCCTGAAAAGTATTTTATCATAAATTAAACGTCAAAAGAGAAAAAAAAAATAAAACAAACAAGCAAAAAAAATAAAATAAATTACATATATATAGTAAAAAAAAAAAAAAAAAACAAGCAAAAAACTAATTTTATATATATATATAAGCTTTTAAACTAAAAAAAACTTTTAAAAAATTAAACTCAAAAGAGAAAAAAAAACAGGCAAAAAAACTATTATATGTATTTGTTTTTTTTTTGTTTTTTTAGCAATACTTTTACTTTTATCAGACACTTTTATCCAAAGCAACAGTGCATTCAGGCTAACTTTTTTTACATTACGTGTGTTACCTGGGAATCGAACCCACAACCTTTTGCGCTGCTAACACAATGCTCTACCACTGAGCCACAGGAACACTTTTAATACCACTTTTAATTAGGGGTGTGCCGGTTTCAGAATTGGTGATGACGGTTATGACGTGAGTCAAATGTGACGGTTCATAACATAACCGTCGGGGGGGGGGGGGGGGGTTAGTGGATCTGCCATAGAGTCAATTGGTTGTTCTTGGAGATAGCGGGTTAACTCTGTGTCAGCGCACGCTCTGATCGGTAAAGGGGCAGAGATTTCAGACCTCCATTTATTAAGGAGATCGGTCACAAAACTCATCATCTGCGGCAACGTTTTTTTAGCAAATTTCAAAGCCGCACCCGCCCGCCATCCGCTGATTGTTTTGCGGTCTATGGCCATGCAATGCTTTGCTGATGCGAGCCGCAAAAAAAATGCCATTGTCTGTTCTAGAAAGGATGCAGCAAAGATATTTAATGCTAATGTATGAGGCATAGGCCTACGCTGAGTTTCATTTACGATGAGATGCGCTCTAGTGCAGTGCAAGTGAACGCGGCGCACTGGTGCTTCCATGTCGGTTATCATTGTCTGCTATATTTGCTTTTTATTTATTAAAATACATGCAATTGGTTGATGAAACATTTATTAAAATAAAGACAAAATTTGTACAAAACGAAATTCGTTTTTAAGAAAGGTTTTCTACAAAGCAAAATTTTATGAAGTGGTAAATATCATGTCTGACGATTTACAAAACTTCATTAAGTGGTAAAAACCATGTCTCCCGATATATTGCGCATCTTATGATCCTATCTAAAAAATGTTTGTAAAAAATATTTTAATGACACGGTTTTGGCGGTTATAGAGTTCTAATGACAGTGTTCAACTATAACCGCCGGTCTCACGGTTATATACGAACCGTCACACCCCTACTTTTAATACCACTTTTAATCCTCAAGCATGTGTTAAATGGGTAAAGCTTTACTAAAGGCTTATATTATATTAAATATATAGAAAATATTTTTATTTTGAATAAATGTTGTACTTTTTTCTTTGAATAAAACGTTAAGTATCACGGGTTCCCAATAAATATTAAGCACCACAAAAATTTCAACGCTGATAATAAATCTGAATATTAGAATGATTTCTGAAGGATCATGTGACACTTAAGACTGGAGTAATGGCTTCTTCATCACAGGACAAACTAAATCGGCTACATTTCAATAATATTAACATAGAAAACAGTTATTCAGTTACTTAAATTGTAATATTTTACAATATTTGTTTATTTGTATGTTTGATCAAATAAATGCAGAATCGATTAACATACTTTTAAAACTCTTTCTCACCCCAAAATGTTGAATGGTTTATATATTATTTTATGTGGAATAGCTTATGTAGTTTATGCAATGATAGAAGCAAATCGCCAATATTTGTATAGTTCGACTCTGTCAGTTGCACTTGGATTAATATGTTATGAATATGAACAGTATTGCAGATAACCTCCCTGTGGCCACACGGCTAGAGCTTTACCCAAACAAAGAGGAGGGAACGGAAGAGGAACAGAGGAAGGACACACTGAAGGATATCCAGTTTGAGCATGGCTACAGGCTCGGCTTCACTGAAAACAACAAGGTAATCCTGAAGAGCATCCTCTCCCTTAAGCATCATTTCTGCCAGTCTAGAGATGTAGACAGTGAGCAGAGCTATGAGCAGTTGTGTTTGCTCTCACTCAGCTGGTTGTCATCCATTATTTATTCATGGACATCGATTTCCATAACAGAAAATTGTACAGATGACATTATTATGGAAACAAAAGGCTGTTTTGATCTCTATAAAAAATCTAATGGTTTTTGGGGATGTCACTTCGACCTTTGCATGATTGGTTGACGCATGCTGTTTTACTCTGCCTTTGTAGTTCTATTTGCACAACCATCTGTCATTCGTACTGTACTACCACAAAGAAAAGGTGGAGGAGGATGTCGAACACAATTACAGAGTTGTACGTTTTGAGGTGATGCCGAAGAGCATAAAATTGGAAGGTAAGTCACTAGTAATGGAAAGAAATGTCGAAGTAAAAATGCATGTAAAAACTAAAGTCAACTTTAAATGAATGTGTGTGTATACACACATAAATTGATTTAAAATGGACATTTTCTGTTTTTATTTCGGTTTCTTTTATAATGCATATTAAGGATTCACCGATACCGATGCTGCGCTCCTGTACTGGTTAAAATGCCTGATAGGATACGAGTGGTTCCTTGTATTATTACAGGAAAACACCTTGAGATTTAATGTCCCTAATGTGTCATTAAATGAAAGATGAAGTACCATAAAGCATTGTTCTTGAAAAAGTGGTATCGGTGCACCACTAATGCATACATATATAGTGTATAATACATATATACAATTAATGATGAGTTTATTTTTATTCATTCACTCCCATTCAAAAGTTTGGGGTCAGTAAGTTTCTATATATATATATTATATAAAAAATATTTATAATCAGCAAGAACACTAAATTGATAAAAAGTGATGATGGAGACATTTCTAATGTAACAAAAGATTTATATTTCAGCTAAATGTTCTTTTGAGCCTTATATTCATCAAAAGGATCCTGAAAATACAGTGATCATGGTTTCCACAAGAATATTAAGCAGCACAGCTATTGTCATCATTAATTGGAAATGTTTCTTAAGCAGCAAATCATATTACGACGATTTCTGAAGGATCATATGAAACTAAAGATAAAACATCAGCTTTGCCATCACAAGAAATGCTTTGCAATATTACGTTTTTTATTTTTTTATTTTATGAAGTGCTGGTGAGCCTAAGAGTAATTTTAACATTTCAATAACACCTCAACAATCCCAGACATTTGCACTGTATTTCTTATATATTTAAATTTTATATTTACTTATCTTATACAGTATGTTGAAAATATCTCTTCAGTCTGTTTTATTTACTGCCATTTTGTTTGTTCTCCCTTCACTCATGTGTTGTAGATATAAAAGCAGACGGGCAAAACACATGCACTTTACCTGAAACGGTTGCCCCCGTCCCTCAGGAGATCGACCCGACTAAAGAGAACCGCATCCTCTTCACCTACTCCGTGCACTGGGAGGTGAGACACATCGTCGCCATCTCCGTCCAGAATGCTGTCTGTACTTTACATGCTCTGGTTTTTCTCAGAAACAGCCACTCTGTTCTTCATTGCAGGAGAGCGAAGTGAAATGGGCGTCTCGCTGGGACACGTACCTCACCATGAGCGACGTGCAGATCCACTGGTTCTCCATCGTCAACTCTGTAGTCGTGGTGTTCTTTCTGTCAGGTGAGGCTGATCTTCATCTTCATCCTCACTTTAGTTATTTTCAATTGCATTGGTGTCATGGCTTCTAAGCAAGTCATGTCATGGCGTCTGCAGGCATCCTGAGCATGATCATCATAAGGACACTGAGGAAGGACATTGCCAACTACAACAGAGAAGATGACATTGTAAGATGCTGCATTCTGATTGGATGCTTGACTTTGTTTCATATCTCGTACATCATGTGATCTCAATGCTTTTTCTCTCTCTTTGTCACTAATAGGAAGACACCATGGAGGAATCTGGTTGGAAGAACGTCCATGGTGATGTATTCCGCCCTCCTCAGTATCCCATGATTCTTAGCTCCCTGTTGGGATCTGGCATCCAGCTCTTCTGCATGATTCTCATTGTTATCTGTGAGTATTACGCTGATCTTTTTGTTTTAGGGTAGCATATGAAGCGGATGACCAGACCGGTATGGAATCTGTGCATTCAGAACTACAGAAAAGATTTCCGCATAATTGGAATGATTGTCATTCATACAGTGCTACATATCCCTTGCTTGCTCGTTTATTTAACAATTTTGATCTATGAGTCATGAATATGATGACTGTTTTATAGTTGTGGCTATGCTGGGGATGTTGTCTCCATCCAGTCGAGGAGCTCTGATGACAACAGCCTGCTTCCTCTTCATGTTCATGGGGTAAAAAAACAAAAAAACACCATGGACTTTCAGGTTTTGCATTTTCAAACGTGGCTATATTCAAACTGTGCGTTTGTCTGGTCCTGCAGTTTGTTCGGAGGATTCTTTGCAGGAAGACTTTACCGCACTCTTAAAGGCCACAGGTGGAAGAAAGGCGCTTTCTGTGTGAGTACAAAGTCTTGATGCTTTTGTTGCATGAAAATGAATGAGATTACCTGGCTGAAAGAATAAGGAAATATATTGACCGTTATGTGGATGTGTCGTTCTAGACAGCAACTCTGTACCCAGCTGTTGTCTTTGGCATCTGTTTTGTTTTGAACTGTTTCATCTGGGGAGAACACTCTTCTGGTGCTGTAAGTATCTCTTCAGACTGATGCAATTAGCTGCTTATGGAGAAATGCTATATTAGGCTATTTGCATTTTTTTTTATAATAATGGTTCAAACTATATTAAAAAAAAAAAAATAATAGTTTGGTCATTTTTAGATATGCTACTGTTCAAAAGTTTGGGATGAGTAATATTTTTGTAAGAAATAAAAAAAAAAGTAATGTTGTGAAATAATACTATTTAAAAAAAATATTTTAAAGAATTTTCAGCATCATTATTCCAGACTTGATATTAAATGTTTTTTATTTTTGATCACTTTTGATAAGTTTAATTCATCTTTGCTAAATAAAAGTATTCATTTACAAAAACTGTTGAGCAGTGGTGTCAATTATCACTTTTAAATAGTTTTCACTGTTTTACTCTGTAAAGGAATCATTATATTTATTTAAACAATAATAATAATAATTCATGAGTCTAAGATTCATTAGAAGAACAGCCATACGTTTCAGACAGAAACTAGTCAAGCTGTAAATCTTCATGAACACTGACGGCCGTCTCTCATTCGCACATTTTTCAGGTTCCTTTCACTACAATGCTGGCTCTGTTGTGTATGTGGTTTGGTATTTCTATGCCTCTCGTGTATCTGGGCTACTATTTCGGTTTCCGGAAACAGCCGTATGACAATCCAGTTCGTACCAATCAGATTCCCCGGCAGGTCCCTGAGCAACGCTGGTACATGAACAAGTTTGTCGGGTATGTGGCGCTCTTTGTGTAGTCTGTGAATAGTTGAATTAGCTGTTTAACTTCATCAGTGCATGCTTAATGAGATTGTATTTATCTCTCCATTTAGTATCCTGATGGCAGGAATCCTGCCGTTCGGTGCCATGTTTATCGAGCTCTTCTTCATCTTTAGTGCAAGTGGAATCATTTTTATACTGTGTGTACATCTTGTAAATGTTCTTATTTATTAAAGCTCATTGTGGTGTGTTCTACTCTTTTATAGGCTATCTGGGAAAACCAGTTTTATTACCTGTTCGGCTTCCTCTTCCTTGTCTTCATCATTCTTGTGGTTTCCTGCTCTCAGATCAGCATTGTGATGGTGTACTTCCAGCTTTGTGCAGAGGTGAGTATACAGTCGCAGAGCCGAATGGAAGAAGCATTTAGTATTTTACAGCTGTAAACATTTGCCAGTTGTTAACATGTACAGCTATACATTACACACAACACCATGGGCATAATGCAGTTTAAATGTAATCACCATAAACCCATTGTTTCTGGACCATATTTAGACTTTGTTTCATTTATTGAGTGTTCCTGTTTTACCTGTTGACCTCTATAATATTTGAAACATACAAATACACTCTGACAAAAGATAAACAGGCAAATATTAAGAGTTAAGATAACAAAAGTAAAGGTCACCTCATTTGAATGAACAGTGCGCATGATAAAACTGTGTGCATTCGGTCTGGTAGAACTTGAACTGAGCTCACAGCGTCAGTAGATACTGAATAAACATGTCAATCATTTTGGCTCCTCCCCCTGCAGGACTACCGGTGGTGGTGGAGGACGTTTCTTGTGTCTGGAGGATCTGCCTTTTATGTCCTAGTCTATGCCGTTTTCTATTTTGTCAACAAGGTAGCTATTATACTTGTTATAGCATGTTACCTCTTTTATTTTCTGAAGTGTCTTTCCTATTCAGCACCTTGTGTTTTTTAATGGCAGAGATATGAAAGAGATATTTGAACAAAACATTGTGTATATATATACATATATATATATATATATATATATATATATATATATATATATATATATATATATATATATATATATATATATATATTAGTGCTGTCAGTTTAAAACATTAACTTAATAAAAATAACATGATTAAAATTTTAACCCAGTTAATGCACTGGCCCCGCCCCCAGACCTGTACATTATCTGACATTTCATACAGTTGACTGTTGACAAATATATAGAAGGGCAACAACTCCATAAAAGCAGTTATGCCCTAAAATGCATGTTATTGGGGCCAAAAAAGCCCCTGTATGAATTTGTCTCATTTATATCATAAGCGATATCAAACGAGTGCTGTTTGTCCCTAATATCACAAGTTCAAATGTGATTTTATACAACAGTTCAGTAAATAAGTAGTTAATATTTGATACTTTCTCATTTAACACAAGAATGGCTTTAAATAATCTTTGTGGGTAATTTTTACAGGCAAATCTAATTTGCGATTCATGTGATTTAATTAATCAACAAATTGTGTAATTAGATTAAAATTAGATCGACAACTGACAGCCCATATAGGAGTCAAAGACGAAAAAGGATTTAAGTATAAAAACAATAAATGTTATACTGCTTTAAATTGTTGTTTTTCTCAAACTTTAAGTTTTTTTTAATTTAATTTAATTGCATTTTCTTTTTTTTCTTTTTTTCAGAGCAAAAAATAAATATTATACATTTTCCCCTGATTTACAGAAGACACCCATTTAAATGTAATTGATTGTAACAATCTTGTCAGGCATATTTACAACAAAAATCAATTTATGGCATTAAAAGACTAATTGCTTTCACCCCAAATACTAATTAGTTGTTATTGTACATTTTTAAACATTTCCACTATCCTAGGTTTCGCTCATCTTTCAGTAAGATTTTTTTTTTATTCCTTTTAAAACACAATAAAATTTAATATGCTCCCTTATTCTTTTATGTATTATAATATGTACAAGTCAGAATAAGTATTTTTATTTTAAGTATTTATACATATATTGTTACATTGACATTATTTCAACGAAATTTTGACATTTTATTTTCCAAAGACTTATTTGAAACCTTAAAAATAGACACTTACATTTAATTTGCTTCCTATGGACATAAAATCACTTTTGTACATTTCTTTTGATGCTGACAACGTCTTTGATATATTTAGTGCTCAAGAAACATTTTTGTTTACCTGTGTTAAAATCAGCTGTGCTGCTTAATATTTTTGGGGGAAATTGTGATACTTTTTTTTTTTTCAGGAAACTGAAATATAGGAAGTTCAAAAGAGCAACATAGTTTAGAAATATTTTTTGTAATGTTATCAGATTAACAGTAAAATTTGTGCTTCTGAACATGCTTATGCATTCACTTATTTTAGGATGGGCAGATTGTTAGAAACTTGTTTGAAAAAAAAAAGTTGCTTTAAAATTTTAGTTTGCAGCTATTTGCACAAAAATTATCTTGAGGATCTGCCTGTCGGCATATTACTATTTTATTCTTCTTCTTTTTTAATTAAGTGATATTAATAAAACCAAAAAAAAAGAAAAGATGGACATAGCATCAATTGTAATAGGCCTATTTAAACATATTTTCTAGCTAAATTAAGTCCAAGACTGACGTTTACGTGTTTAGCTTAATATATTTTTGTATCCAATGACACATTTATCTGTTTTGAGGTACTAAAAATTTACATATTTCTTTCTTTCTTTTTTCCCTCCCAGCTGGACATTGTGGAGTTCATTCCCTCTCTGTTGTATTTTGGCTACACAACCCTGATGGTTTTGTCTTTCTGGCTGCTAACGGGAACGATTGGCTTCTATGCTGCTTACGTGTTCATACGGAAAATTTACGCTGCGGTCAAAATCGACTGAAATAGTTCTTTCAGTTTTTGTTTCCTTTTTTTCTGTTTTGTGAAGCAAGCACTGATGTGTGTGAATTGCTAGCGTGAGGCGCAGCAGCGCCCCCCTATGGACTGGAATAATGAACAGAGATGGGTTTTGTACACTTATCAAAACCTTTGTCCTGCTATCTCTGCCTCAGCAAAGATGTAAAGACACAACATGAACAGTTCCATTTTTAATGTCTGTATATCTTTTTGCACACACAACATGGGCCAAAGTGTGCCGATTGATTATTATTTTCTTTCTTTGTTTGTGTGGGGATGTTGGATATTTGGGCTGGGTCTCATGCTTTTGAAGAAATTGAGGGTTAGTTGCATATATACTTTTACAAATTAACTTTGTGTCCTTTTAATATAACATTTGATTTCAACTTGTTGCTATATCTTTGATTTAGAACTGAGTTCTTGAATGCTTGTCTTGTATGTTTGTGTGAATGTGTGGTCACTCTGTGATCATTATATGTTGGCATGGACTTAAATTATGGGATGTAAAGACACAATGAGGCAAGGACATTAAAAGAAGTAGATTTCCTTCTGTTTCCTTGTGCTTGCTGGTCAATGGACCTAAAAAGACTCTTTATTGCGATGCAGTTTCGCTTTGTTTGTTCAATGCCAGTAAGAGAAAGGCCTGTTTTTCAATGTCACACACATTTGATATGCCACATTAGAGAAGCCATTTTTCTGTAAAAAAAATTTCTGCCATGAAATGACCACCTTTGACTTGCTGTAGCCAAAATCTGATTAATCCTGGTGGATTTACCCCAAGATTCAAGGGTATCAACACAAATTCGTGCATTTGCTTCCTTCCATGGTACTTTTTAGATCAGAACTTAAAATGGTTATTTTTAGCTCTCTCAAAACACAAGACACAATATTTCGATCCTAATTCTGTCTCTATTTGCCCTAAAGTGAAGCAGATGCAGTATTCAGTAGTTTAAAACACTATAGCCAAATCTACGTCTCCTTTTGCACCGGTCTGTATTCCCTGTCGTTCTCCCAGGTGACTTTATGAATAAATGCAAGATCTACAGAATATATTTTCTAAAGATGTACTTCATTCTGCCTGTTGCGTTGGATCGATGTGTCGGTGTATGTTCGTGGTGTAAATACAGTACTTTATATTGTTGCATTTTAGGGTTTTATTTGTGGAGCTGTTTGTCCCATTATTTCTGTTTTAGGCAAAAGCATGTTATTTACTTTTTCTTTACAAATCTTTTTTTTTTTCCCCTTTCTCTTTTAAGAATGTAAATTTGTAATGTATTAAATAAAGTTGCCAATATGTTGACATTTAAAACACCGTCCAGATTTGTTAAGAACATTGTTTGCTCCGCACGTTGTGCGTTTTCTCCAATTCGGCCTCTTTGGGAGCGTTTTCTCAGAAGAGTTGGACGTCAAGAGTCTTGGCTGTTCTTGGAATACAAGACAAAACTGTAAAACCTCAAATTCCTCCAGATTTAAGTCATTTTCACATGAGAAATGATGGTGCGTTATGTATTGTTGGTGGGCATTTTGGGCCTAAAACCACTCTTTGAGATGCGAAAGTATAGGTTTGAGGTCCACTTTATAATTAAGCCTGGCTATAGCTCAGTTTTTTATTACTTGGAATTGTGCCGTTCTTGTCTTTTCATTTGTGCGCTGTGGTGTGGTTTCCTGTTCTGGCTGTATGGTATGTGAATGGCAGTTTTCAGCCATAACAGCCCATTTCTTCTCGCACCCTCTCCCACCGCTGCAGACAGGAAATCAAGACGCTTTAAAAAAGGACACCAGAAATATGAAACCGTGGGTTCGTCTTTTAATCATTTTAACATAACACATAAGTCAAATGGTACAATGTACTGTACAATAAGTAAATAGGTTTGTTGTAATGTCATCTCTTTGGATCAACCAATATACAAATCTGTCAACTTTACAATGCAGCAACTGACCGCAGGTGAGCAGTGTAACAAAAAAAAGCACAGTTTGTCTCCGTTATGCAATTCTTTTGTACAATTCGTCCCGTCAATCATCTTCTCCATGTTATATAAAATAGTGTAAGGATGAATGTTCCATTTTTTTGTTTTCACCTTTTTTTTTTTTTCTCCAGAAGTCATGGTAATAAGCAAGTACTAAAAATAGAACGACTATATCGCTAAACAAGTTACATAAAAAGCTTGGAATGCAAGACTCCCATTAAGCTAAAATATATCAAACTACAAGTGGATTTTGTCCTCTGCGGACGTACCCATTTTCTCACTATAAGCCGAAAGAGCATTTTATTGAATCATTTTTCCTTTTCTTTAAAGTCAGATTGTTTTGTTTTACCCTAGCTTGGTTACCTAATAATTTCCCTTAATATTTTTGTTAGTATTTGGGGAGTAAAGGACAAGTGCATTGCAACAAGAGAGGAAAAGATCAATTTTAATTTGCTTAATGTGTCTGTGTTGCAGAATATTGCTGGTTTAAAAACTAAAATCAGATGCTGAGCTCCAACTATCCAGGCAGTTGTTACATAAAACTTCATTTGAACCAAAAGTGCTGTTCTGGGGGCAGAGAGCTGGGAACAATTTGACACCAGTTGAACCTGCCAGCATGTTATAAGAAATGCTGATTGAAAACACCTCAGTTATAGATGGAGCTGGAAACCTTTTTTTTATTTTTATTTTTCTTGTTTGTGGCAATGATGATTTAATCAGAATTCAGACACTGAGAATGATTCGGAGCATGTTCCTCTAACATCTATTTTAAGATTAAATGACTTCCTCAAATGTATGACAAGACAGCGTGGGAAAAGGGCCAATGCTGTTAATATTAGTGAAAATCTAAAATACTGTTAACTCTTTTGGGAAAGAAACAGTTACATAAAGATTAATAAACTCTCTCTACGCGTTGAACTAATGGCACATACAAGATCGAATACAAAATTAAAAACACAAACATACAAGGCTGAAAAATACTCTTTTTTTTAAAAGGTTTAAAAGTGCTAGAACTCAGATCAGCTCATAGAAAACCCAGGGAGGACAAACTCATAAATTGCCAATAGCCTTCTTTTATTCTGTTAAACATTTATCTTCCTATTTCTTAGAAATAAGTGATAAATTATGTTTTGATAGCTTCAAGCCAAACTATGTCAATATGTTCAAATTAATTTTAAATTACTTTTAATGTTTATTATTATTATTATTATTATTATTGTGAACATGTAAAAATAAAATCAATGAATGCCTATCAATATCAGCCACTGACTATTTTTATGAAACAATTATTTCTAGCAAAAACTCGATTATTCTTTAGATAGCAATTGTGCAAAACGAAGCTTCTTCTCCCCAGGTTTTTGATATGAAAAAAAAAAAACAAATAAATGAGGTGATGCGTTGTGTTGTTTTGAGGTCCTGTTTCAACAAACAGAAAATAATATAATGACAAAACGACTAGGCAATATCCCAATCAAATGTCCCATGCTTTGAATGTCAAAGACCAGGCTGGTGACTTCTTTGCGTCTCTTTTCAGACCCTTTTCATAAAATGTTCATTCCAATCAAAGCAGCTGAAGAACAGAGAAAACGGACAAACAGTTCACGTGTACTACTGTGCATGTTTTCTGCTAAAAGATCATTTGCAGGTTAAAATGTTTCCAGAGTGGTCTATGGTTGCTGGCAACCACAGCACAAAGAGCAGCATAATATTGTTTTGTCTTAGTTTTTTTTGCGACGTGGCCTTTTACCTTTCTATGGTTTTTCCTGCTGGTGAAATATTCACATTCACTATAAACACAGATGTGGACACAGAACAGATTTAGCTAAAGGGATGAGGTGAAGAGAGAGAGAGAGAGAGAGAGAAATACATCTGTTTGTATGAGGCACTGCTTTCACTGCTGGTACGTTGATCATCATCTGTTTCTTTGCACACAACTCTTCCTCACATGGCCCTTGGTAATGAATGATTATTTGGTAAGAACTTGTGCAGTCCACTTGCTGGGAAATGGAAACTTGTAAGAGACTGTATGACAAAACCCCTCAAACTTTTTCGTAATATTAAACTGAACCTACAGCAACTGGAACTGCGGTTTCAGACATTTCAGTGCGACGGTGTGTATGATCGTGGAGGTTACAAACTGTACACACAAATAGACAGCATGAGTCAGGTCTGATCGAATACTGAGAACAAAATACACGAACTGAAACCTGGATCACATTACGGGCATCTAGTTCATGCTCTAAAGATTAAAGGCTAGTCCATTCTAATGGATTATGCCACTATTAGTCTAATATATGCAGGTAAAATCTCATCTTATTCATCTCTGTTGACTCACAAGGAAAAACAAAGAACGGGAAAAGCTATAGGGAAAAGCTAATACTTCATCCATATTTTTCAATAAGATGCAAGATACATCATTCTGTAAACTTGCTAGACATTTTTTCTTTTTTAAATCCATCAGCAATGTTTTAATACAACTATCTAAATTACAAAATGTACTGAAAAAGAAGCAATTATAATATATATTTTTGATGTGGTACTTCGTACACTGCAAATCTTGTTTTTGTTTAGTCTTTTTTCCATTCACATATACCAGGGTTATCATTACAATGTATCTCTCTAAAATAGAAACCTACCTAAAATACTTTTTTATTCTTAAAATACATATATTTATATCATGATCTTGTGGGATATTGTTGCCACGGAGACTTAAAATTAGTGCTGGAAGGAGAAAAAGCATCTTGAGACTCGGATTGCTGTGGAGTATTCAAAGGTACTTGGGTTGTTTGAACTTTGTGTGTGTGTATGTGTGTGTCTAATGGCAGTCTCTTTTCAGGAAGTGTGAAGGTAGAGTGGGAAAAGGGAGGGGATTTCAGTGGGTCACCTTGGCAACCCAAAGAGGTCAAGTGCCTTCTGCTGTAAACAAAGTGCTTCTTTTGAGAAAAATTGTAAACCTGTAAGATAACGTCATTTCTTTTTTTTTTTTTGCTTTAGTTCTGTCCGTGATCACATTGTACCAAATGAACAAATTTTTTTTTTTACCCTCTTTGCCTTTCTATTTTCAGTCCCTCTGCTTCTTTCACATAAAAACTAGATACTGACCATTCCAACAAGTGTAAATTTGTATTATCAACACAAAAACGTGATATTTTCATCTAATCAGGTGCACGGTGTTAGTTTTTAAACTGCTTTTGAAATTCATATGTGAATCTTTAATAATAATGATTTAACCGATCCAGATATGAAGTAATAAACATCAAAATTTGGAATAACCAATTTCACTCCTTCATTCCTTCACTAATTCTTCCACTCCTGGCCATGAAGACGGTTTAAGTTTAAGGGCAACCAGATATCACCTGACTTATAATCTTAATAGAATAGAGACAATATAGCAAAGTCAGGACTTACATTTGGAAAAAGAAAACGAAATTCATATATCACTTCAAACTAGTCTTTCAGAGTCTCAAAGACAGATTATCTTTTCTACATTAATCTTTTCCTTTTTCTACTGATATTATTACTTTATAAAGTATGCAGTACCATGCCTTACGGCCTATGATGCTGCTATCTAACTACAAAATTGTAGGAGAGGGGATGGTGGGAGAGGTTCAAAAGGGTATTAAAAAATCATAACTAATATTCAGACAGCCTAAATAAAAGCTCCATGATATTTCGTATGCTTGTTTTCCTCCAGGCTCATTTAAAAGCTGTTGTGCGCTTTTGTTAAGGCTTCTATGTGTTCAAGTGTTCTACCTCCCCACCCCTAGGGGGAGCACTAATGCTCCTCTGCCCTGAGCCCCTGTGGCAGGCCAGGGTTGGGGTGGGGACCTCATTGAAAGGCCTGGTGAAAGCGAGGCAGAGTGGTCGAACTGAGGCTAGAGCTGAACACTGGTGGGAATGGGTGCAGAGACCCAAGACCGAGACCCCCACCGGAGCCTGGTTGCTCCTGAGGTTGAGGTTGCAAAGAGGTAAGAGGCACTGCAGCTGTGGCTGTGGCAGCATGTGGTTCGGCGGCATGCGAAGATGCTGACAATGATGAGGAAGAAGAGGAAGAAACGGTGGAGGATGTGGAGTAACCCATGACCAGTCCTCCTGAACTCATGGGGGCACCATAGGGTTGCAGACTGAGTGGAACAAAGCTCAGCAGATGAGAAAAGTCCATGTTAGCAGCACACAAAGACTCAGCGATGACAGCGGGGCTCTTGGACATGAGGGGGTCCCCGCAAAGGTCATCCGACAGTCCCGCCGGAGGTTCCATACCCTCCTTATTGGGCGAAGCTGCTGAGTGGGGGTCGGTTGAGGGTGGCGGAGGAACCTGGAGTCCACTCTGTAGATCCATCAGGAAACTCTCCATCTCCACCTTCAGGGGCTTCTCCAGCAGGTATGAGGTAGATCCGAGCTGGTACTTGGGCGGTGGCTGAGGGTGCTGCTGTTGCTGGTTTTGCAGGGGAGGTTGCTGCTGGTGTGGAGATGGGGAGTGGTGATGATGGTGAGGGTGGTGATGGTGGTGATGATGATGTGGATGGTGGTGGTGCAGTGATGATGGGGACTCCATATGGCAACCCATCCCCATGGCAGTGGATAAAGACCCTGGGACCAGTGAATGATGGTGGCCCACACCCGGATTAGACATGGCCTGGAGATGATGAGGGTTGTACATGCCCATGGGAAAAGGGGTGGCACCATGGAAAGGCTTTGCCATCATCGAGTCCTTGGTAGGTCCCATGCTACACATCATAGGACTTATCTCTTCTTTCACAGCACAAGGTGGAGAACCAGACCCAAGTAAACCCAACATATCTGGAGACTCTGTCTTAATCTTCAGCAACTCCTGCGAGTGGCTCTTCTTGACATGACGCGTCAGATGGTCTTTCCGCCCGAAACGTTGGGCACAGTACTGGCACAGGAAGTCTTTGCGTCCTGTGTGAACCACCATGTGTCGGCGAACATCCTTTCTTGTGTAAAAACGACGATCACAGTGGTCACAGGGGTGTTTCTTCTCCTTGGCACCACCTGAAGACTTGCCTGAGTGGCTCTTGAGGTGCTCCAAGAGTGCAGGCGTGCTCTCGTAGCTTTGCAAGCACACCTTACAGGTAAGATCACCGGCTGTGGCTGAGTGCATGGCCATGTGGCGCTTATAGCCCAGCTTTGTGTTATAGTGTTTGCCACACTCCTCGCACTTAAAGGCCTCTTTGTTGGGGTCGTGAGTTTGCAGATGGTTTTTCAGGTGATCTTTGCGGTGAAACATCTTTTCACAGAATGAGCACTGATGAGTCTTCTGCGGGGAGTGTGTGGCCATATGCCTACAAAAGAGACAAAGACAGTCTTTAGCTAAAGACTAGCAGACAGAGGTACATTGGAAATTTCATCATTGCATTCAGCAAGTTCAGGCCAGACCGCAGGGGGATGCTCTCAAGCCTTGGATGACCACCTTCCGGCATAATTTAGCTCCAACCTGCTACAGCAAACCTCTCTGGAAGTTTCCAGAAGTTCTTCAAAACAACTGGACTATTACAAAGATATCTTTGCTACGTTTCTCGACCTGGAAACATTGCAGTTGTGTTGCTGTCTATGGAGGGTCTGAGAGCTGTCAGATTTAATTAAAAAAAATCTTAATTTGTGTTTTTCGAAGATGAAGAAAGGTCTTATGGGTTTGGAATAAGATTAGGGTAATTAATGACTGAATTTTCATTTTTGGGTGGACTATCCCTTTAATTAGGGTTTGAGTTAAACAGTGCAGAACAGTGGGACTCCAGGAACAGAATTGGACTATACCCCTTTATACCAGTGGTTCTCAATTCCAGTCCTTGCGTACCACCGTTCTGCACTATCCTTTTAACACAACAAGCAACAAAAATGAGAGCAATGAGAGAATTTGATTATAGGGATGAGCTTCCTATTTTCACTCATGCCTGACCACAACAAACTGAGTGAAGAAATACACCTGAAAAGATTTCACTGTTAAAGAAGGTAGAGTCCCAGAGCACTCCCATCTATGATTATTTAATCACCATGGACCAATGGTACAGTACAGCCATTTAACAGCCAGTGGAAAGATTTCCATAAAGTTTGCATTGACAAGGTGTTTTGAACCACTGAAACAAATGCTGCTTTGGCCAGATTTAATTGAAAATGACAACACACCAATTTTTTCTTCCATTAGACTTAAACTGTAATCTGTGGCCTTTACATGCAAGTAACACCCACCTAAAGAGCTTATATTTGGAGCTGAAAGCCTTAGGGCAATGGGGCTGGGAACAGTGGAAAGGTTTCTCTCCTGTGTGACAGAACGCGTGGAGCCGGAGCTTGTCCTGTGAGCTGAAGAGGGCACCGCACACCAAACACTCGTTCCCACTGCCTCTCCCTTCCCTCTCCCTCTCTTTCTCGTTCTCTGTCTCTCTTTCTGTTCTCCCTGCAGCGGGACCTCCAAACACTTTGGTGGCGCCTCGTCGTTCCTCGTCCTCCAGCGTCAGTGTTGCAATATGGTGTGAGGCATCGGCGGCAGCTGCTGCCATGGCAGCCCTAGGGTGCCGTTGCCATTGAAACTCGGCCGTGGCTGCCTTGACTTCCAGGCTCTGGTTCGATATCGCGGCGACGTTTAAGGGGATGCCGGCTCCAAAACTTTCTGCTATCTGAATAAATATAAATATAAGATAAAGCTGATTCTTTTTGTTGTTTGTTTTAAGCATGTCAATGTTTTTCTTACATGTCAGGAGACAGCTAAACAGCGCTTACCCTTTTTTTGCATGCGCTGAAAACTTAAGTTAAGTTCTTTTCATGTCTTTTTCGTTTACCTTCACGCTCTCATCCAGTTCCACCTTCCATGACTGGGGCCCAGTGGGTGACAGTACTGCTCATCATTATCTTCACCCTTTCAGAAGAAAACAGAATAAAAAAAGACATATATCATTGACTAGGGTTTCTTTTCAAAAATATATGTTTTTTTTTTTCTTCGAATATTTAAAAGTAACACTTTAGGTTTGTTAATTTTTTTTTAAGAAGATCTAACTATAAACAAGACTTTAACAGCATTGATTATATATTTAATCACAAGTACATTTGACCATTATTTACATTTAATCTACAATTTATAATTATATATGCATTAATAAATAAATTAATAAATACTTCATGGTTGATCAACAGACATTTCCAACAATAAAAGCATTATTTATCTGACATTATGGGCTCCTTACATCAATATGAGGGGAAAATTTGCAACTGCCTGTGTGGACATACTGTTAACTGTTCTAAAACACATTTACTGTGTCACTACACTAGCTAGAGGGCAGTAATGTACAGAACTCTTAATAAACTAGGCAATTCTTCTCTTGCTATACCGCATCAGCAATTAAGGTGCACAAAGTAAGCTTTGTGTCCATGCATGTTCTGTCATGTATGTGTGTACATGTACTCCTGTAATCCTAAAGCAAACACAGACACCAAGTTAATGTCAAATAAATTAGACCTTAAATAGCACTACACATTACACAGACAAATGTACACTTACGTAAAATCCCATGGCACATGATATTACCCCTTGGTAATTTTTGCTAAATTTAGTTTATACGACCTTGATTATTGCATTGGTGCACTTAGGAAAAGACAACATGTCCACTGGTGCTCAAAAAAGTTCTTAATTCATTTAGAATTATTAAGCATAATGTTTAGGACCATAATACCTGAAACACTATTTCTACTCTTAAAAAGAAACATCACACGATGGCATAAGGTGATAAAACAGTTCAAAGCTGTCTATAGACATGCTAGGTTTTATAATTAACCTGAAATTGTTGTGTTTATTTGATCATTTGAATAAATGTCCAGGTACAAATTACAGACAGGGAATTATCTAGATACACTGGAGCATTTTAAAAACATTAGTATGTTTTTTTTTTTTTTGATAGTTATTCACTTTTAGGCAAAGACTGCAGACTCTCTTACATATGAAAAATCTCCAAAGCTCAATAAAAAACAAAAATAAAAATCCAAGCTTCTTTTACACATAGTATACACATCTGTCTGTATGATTTGTTTGTGAAGTCAACACGCAGTTTACTGTAATGTAATGTTAGGGACAAAATCAGACAATCATCAATGAATAATGGATGATTCATTGATTATGGATCTATGAATATAAGCACATTTGAGATGATGTTTTGTACACAGAGCCAAACTCACACAGCAGGAAACCCACCGCAGTGCCACCCTTCTCATGCTACTGGCATATCAGCACCTCTAGGGGAATTCATTCATACTTCCTTTGCTTTAGCAGTGTGTGATACGCTTCTATCTCTTTACTGATTGTTACTTTTCTTTAGTATTAAGTACTGAGCATTTAACATCAGTATGGAGTATTATGCATTACCATCCCTTAACTGATGAATGCATCACTCTATTAATTATCATTATGTGGTATGATATAGAGTATTGTTTCTTTCTTGATCTCTCATGAGCGTCAACCTCTATATGTTTATCCATATGTATGTGGGTAAGAGGAAGTGACAGCTGTGTGGCGCTGCTGCAGTCGTCACCCAGCGGGGCGGGTTCGGGGGTGACACTACTCCATTCAGCTGCACCAGGGAGCCCTGCGCCATTGTCACGCTTCTCCACCGCAAACATTCCACATGCATACATCCCATCAGTCACACAGCTCATCGAGCCTAACCTGCTGTCTGCACACAAAGACAAACAACTCTGACGCTACACCCATTTCATTTCCAAAATACTATCTTAAAGCTATCCATTAGGAAGTGACCAACAATTCTGCGTACAAGTGTGTCCAGGTATTCTGTACAGTCTTGGGGTGTTTCATTAGAGTTTGACACATCAGTTAGTGGGGGTGGGGGCTTTATATATGACCATCCTCTCTGTAGGCCACACAAACTCTCGCTCAATGGATGCTGCCACAGAGGGGGGAACTGGCCATCCATATTGGCTGCGTGAGTGTGTCTGAGGTTTTGTTTTGAGATTAAAGGGTTTTCACATTCCTCTGGCCCAGGGGTCAGAGGTCACAGTGTACACCATGCTGCCTGCTGTGTGCAGGTTTAACCCCTTACGTCCGAAGGCAGAGAGTGAGAGAACAGCTAATTCAAGGTCACAGACACAGTCAAATACAGACAGTGTGCCAGTTTCTGATCTATTACATCATTACAGTGCTTATTAGGGGTGGGCTACATGGGAAAAATATTATATCACAATTCACAATTTTATCACAATTCTTTGTCATGTTGGTTTTACTCATTTGCAAGTGGTCTAAGCAATACAGGCAGCCAAACTAATTTCCCAAGGCAAAGCCTTTCAAGGTAAAAAAAAATAAATAATAATAATTAGCAGATATTAAGGCCAAAGAGGGAGAAAATTATAATCCTTGTTCTTATTTTTTAATAACAAAGATATGAATGAACTACACATAATATACAAATAAAACAGTGTTTTATTTTCAGGTACAATATATGTGTATTTAGCAGGAGCCTTTAAGAAATTGAATGAAAATAATATGAAAATAAAACACTATATACCGTATTTTTCGGACTATAAGTCGCACCTGAGTATAAGTCGCATCAGTCCAAAAATACGTCATGATGAGGAAAAAAACATATATAAGTCGCACTGGACTATAAGTCGCATTTATTTAGAACCAAGAACCAAGAGAAAACATTACCGTCTCCAGCCGCGAGAGGGCGCTCTATGTTTCAGTGTAGACTACAGGAGAACTGAGCACTATAGAGCGCCCTCTCGCGGCTGGAGACGGTAATGTTTTCTTTCGGTTCATTTCTCTTAGTTCATTTCTCTTGGTTCATGTCAAATTAATTTTGATAAATAAGTCGCACCTGACTATAAGTCGCAGGACCAGCCAAACTATGAAAAAAAGCGCAACTTATAGTCCGGAAAATACGGTTATTTCTTCGGTCAAGAGCAGTGAGTGATTTTTCTCTTTGTGTTTTGTTTTATTAACGTTAACAAAATAGTTCATCCCAAAAATAAAAATTCTGTCAGCTGTCTGTCAATTCTGTCATAGTGTTTTATTTTAATAACATAATATACTCATTTGAAAGTGGTTTTAAACCTGAATGAGTTTCTGTTTCCTTCTGAACAAAAATGCTATTTTTATGAATGTAGAACACCAAACAGTTGCTGGTCAATGTGGACCAGCAACTGTTTGGTTACCCACATTCATAAAAATATCTTCTTTTGTGTTCGGCACAAGAAAGAAATTAATACAGGTTTGGGACAATGTAACAGTGAGTAAATAATGACAGATTAAATTTTTGGGTGATCAATCCCTTGACAGTAATAACAGTAGACTGCATGTTTAATAGACCTACTGTCCCTTTAAGACCTGCACACATCTAATATACAGACACATAATCGTTTTCCTCTCAACTGTTCACTTTCATTTTAGACACAACCAACTGAGTCTACATGTAAACCTTGTGGGTTTTGACAGTATTAGCACAAAAGATAAGTTAGTTTTATAATCAGGCACTGTTTGACAGTCTTTAGCGCGGTGTACTCGGGTGCTCAGAAAAAGCACAGGTCAGACCAGCCCACGAATGAAACATATAAAAGCACATGCAAACAATGAGAGAGTAACTTTACCGCTGAACTAACACTGCTATGAATGTGTGTGGTGTTGTTCAGTATATGAAGAAGGTGCCAGAAATGCAGCTGATAGAATGTGCGCTGTAGCACAATACTACAATCAAAAAATCATCATTAACACACCCATAGTGCTTATAGACAAATACAGGTCCTTCTCAAAAAATGTGCATATTGTGATAAAGTTCATTATTTTCCATAATGTAATGATACAAATTAAAGTTTCATATATTTTAGATTCATTGCACACCAACTGAAATATTTCAGGTCTTTTATTGTTTTAATACTGATGATTTTGGCATGCAGCTCATGAAAACCCCAAATTCCTATCTCAAAATTTTTTTTGAGAAGGACCTGTACATGAAAAATCTGCACATTTCCAACATAGTCTTTTTTTTTTATTTTATTCAAGGGCACATTCACCAGCCCTTTATGATTATCTATTAAAATATTTTGAAGAATCTTGACTTTGCTCTTTCAATCAATCAATCAAAAACTTTTAAACAGGTATTTTTAATTGAAACCTACATTTTTATGCAAAATATCAGTACTTGGTGCATAATAAGTATCACTGCTAGCATGAATAGTTTCTGGCCTAATTCAATGCAATCAACTATCAATAGAAGCAATGCTTACAAGATGTTCACAAGTTGGGAGAATAATTTTCTATAACTATTTTGTTAACTTATAGCTTATGACAATCGTTACAGTATTACAAATATCTTATTTAAATAGATATAAAAGATAAAATATTGACTCCAGCAAAATACCTTTTATTATTAGAAGAAATATAGAGGATATTAAGAGTACATAAATAAAACCTTAAAGAGAGCCTTTTGTTGAATGTTTGTTTATGAAGATGATTTCAGCTGAAATTAGGACTGCCCACTCGTGTCATGGAGTGACTTTTAAAAATGCAAATGTTTGCAAAACATCTACCCAATCAGAGAGCCTATCAAAAGGTCAGTGAGTACACTTCTGGTGAACTTCCAACAGGTGGGAGGGACTTACAAACAAGAAAGAGGATTTAATTTGATCTGCACACAAGAACAAACTTCACCTGTCCTGGACTCAAAGAAACAGAATCTATTCACTCAAATCACAAACCAAAATGTCAAAATATTTAATTTGACATGCAAAACCACATCCGATTCACTTTTGAGTGAGATCCAGGTATCCGTCCCTAGGCAAATTAGAACGTAACAGTAAAATAAGTCACAAGAAACCAATAAAACACCAAAATTGAGACATTTGTTCAATAAACAGACAGGGCTAGGTGTGAACCCAAGCCTCCGTCTTCACGAGTCTCACGTCTGTGACACAGGGGCACACGACTCTCAACGTGTTCCGGGAAAAAAAAAAGAAGTTCAGTTACCAAAAATAGCCCGTGAGTTCACCATACTGAGCTAAAGTGACAACAAGCACGCTCGAGAGAGGGAGACGAGGGAGATTACGAGATTGTGGTAGTTAAGCAGAGCAACAGATGGCACAGACTGAGAGAAAAGAATTTCAGAGAGGAAGGAAAGAGGAAGGACAGAAAGAGAGAGAGAGAAAAAAGAAAAGAACGAGAGGGCCGGAGGGAGGGAGGGAGGGAGGGAGGAGCTCTCGGTCAGTGATAGTCACACAGACTCCAGAACGGAGGATGGCTGGTCATGCTTTACTGACCACACTGACAAGAGATGACAGACAGAGGAAAGGGGAGCAACTGCAACAGGAGATCCCAGATATGAGACCTGTGGGGGACAGAGAGTATGTGTGTGTGTGTGTTATCTTGATGTTCAGGGGCTTGGACACGAACAAAGTCAACTTTTAACCTGAAGGCCGGTGAAAAACCACAATGTGCACTTTGTCCAAGTCATTTCGAACCTGTAGTTAAAAAATCAACACCTTTTTTTTTAAATGCACCACATTCTGGTCACACTGTCTGTGGCGCTTGCTTTGACGGACAGGTTTCACTTCCTCAAACAGTGTCCGTTTGGACTGTACAGAGATCTTAACGGGGGTCGTGAAGAGCGGAAAGCTGCCCTCTCTTCCCACCCTACTGACACAGAGGTAAAGCCCTGCCAAACCCTCAACAGTTACACTGCACTGGCCCTGGCTACCAGCACGGGATGTGGCCACAATCTGCACCGTCTCCGCCCCCCTACACATTAAACACATCCACCAGCCTGGGCACAAACACAGGGAAACTTGGCTATACTTAGCCCCGCTGTGGTTGACCGTTACAGCAGGCCGGCTCACCTCATCTGCCTTGTGTTTGTCTCATTAGAACAGATTTGATTGGTGCATTTCATTCTTCACAATTGCTAAGGGAAGTGGTAAAGTGTACTGTGTGATTCTTCAAAAGAATCTCACAGTGACAAGTGGATGACTAGCAACAAAAAGGGCATAAAGTACAATAAGGCTTGCTAAAAGTGGTCCATGCTTTGCAGTCATATAGTAGATTTAAGTGAGGAAATTCATGAAAGTCTGTGAAATCATATCTCCCAAATCTTGATACGTATTTTTAAATATGCATACTGATTTCTGGGTTAACTGCCCCTTTAAAGTTGTCTTTAATGCCCAGAGAAAGCTTAAATTTTACTTTCATTTCAATGGCAGTTGCTTGGCTGCCACAATCTTTTCTCATGGATATGGTACTTACACAGTTTTTAATTACTAATATAATATAATATAATATAATATAATATAATATAATATAATATAATATAATATAATATAATATAATATAATATAATATAATATAATATAAATCAAAGTCTGCAATGTGTAAAATCTTGTTTCGTGTTTTTGACAGAAGACTCTTATGCTCACCAAGGCAGTATTTATTTGATCAAAAATACTGTAAAACAGTTATATTGTGAAATTGTATTAATGCAAATTTAAAATAACTGTTTTCTGTTTAACGTGTTTTAAAATGTCGTCATTTATTCCTGTGATGTAAAGCTGAATTTTCAGCATCATTACTCCAGTCTTCAGTGTCACATGATCCTTCAGAAATCATTCTAATATGCTGATTTGATGCTCAAGACATATCTTATTATAAATGTTAAAATTACTTGAGCGGTTTATTTTATTTTTTTTTTTAATGTTTTTGGCCACTTTTTATCAATTCCATGCATCCTTGCTAAAGGAAATAATAAAACCAGTGCTGTCAAATGATTAATCGCATCCAAAATAAAAGTTTTTGTTCACATAATATATGTGTGTGGACTGTGTATGTTTATTATGTATATATAAATACACACATGCATGTATATATTTAAGAAAAATATTATGTTTATATATAAAATATTTTTTTATATAATATAAATTATATGAATATAAATTCATAGATATTTATATAAATATATACATGTAAATATTTTCAAATTCTGTATGTGTTTGTATTAATACAAAATAAATAGACACAGCACACACATATATATTAAGCAAACTAAACCTTTTATTTTGGATGTGATTAATCGTGATTAATTGTTTGACAGCACTAAATAAACCTCTGTCTAATTTAAAATAAAATAAAAATTAAATCAGCAAACTTTGAAAGCTATCTATAGAAAAAATATTTATATTATATAAATATTATATAATTTTCCCTATAAAATCATGTAGTTGCAGCATCTACCAGCTTACAGGGTCATGATTGCCAGATACACTTTGACCCTTTAGGTCATGCAACAGAATCTGGTTATTTTGTGTGATGACTTCCAAGTATAAAAAAATGAAACAAGGATTCAGACCATATTTACCAACAAATTACGCAAACCTGAGAAAGAAAGAAAGTTCGCAATATCGAAAGTGCAATGTAAAGATGCAATATCGAAAGTGAGTGATTGTGAGAAGAGCAGCGTGCTCATAAAAACCTACAGGTCAAAAATAACAATAGTTTATTTGCCTATGACTAACTAACGAACATAAAAGGTGCAACAACAGCTCCTCCATCTATGATGCCAATAAAAACACACGGCACAGATATCTTGCTTTCTTTCACTCCCTCTCCCTTCGTGTGCCATTCCTGTGGTTAAAGTTGGCACATATGTGGGTTTAAAGAAAAATAAACAGATTAAAGTTAGGATTGCCAAAAAACAATTCATCACGCCATTCAAAAACACTCCACTGAATGTCTCTCCCAGCAACATGACAGAACAGATACACAGAGCTACAGCACAATACTTTTTCAATAGTATACATGCCGCTGTATAAATACTGACACAAATGAAACATTTAAAGGGACAGTTCACCCAAAAATAAAAAAATTCTGCAATCTGTCACTCACTCATGTCATTTAATTCTTTGGTGGAACACAAGGGAAGATATTTTTAAGAATGTTAACCGAATACTTTACATATCGGTAGCCAAACAGCTGTGGTGTATTGTGACTTCCATTCTATAAACAATAATAAAAAATAAAAAAACCTAGTGCTGTCAATTGATTAAAAAAATTAAATAATCACACATGGAACACGGAACACGGAAATTAATCGTGATAATCCCACCTAACATTAAAGTTTTTTAATATACTTTTAAACTGCAATAATATCACATTCCATCTTTAAATGAATATAGAAACAATATAAATATAGTATATTTTTTATATTTCCTTAATGGCATCTTTTTTTAAGACTGAAGGCTAGTATCACTGATATACAACTGAAAAATGTTCTCGCTAAAATTTAATCACTGACTATAGCCATCCAACATGACAGGATAATTGAGCACTTTCAATTTTAACATTTATTAGAATTTTTAAAAAAGGTCTAATTTAAGTGAACTTAAAACAATTTTCACATTAACCCAACTGTATAAATGTCCTATTTACATGTGGCCTTCAGCAAGTAGTAAATATTAGTCATTTAGCAGATGCTTTCATGAGGACAATGAATGGAAGCAATCAAAAACAACAAAAGAGCAATGAAATGCAAGTGCTATAACAAGTCTCAGTCAATGGAATAAACAGAAACTGAATATGTTGAGAAGTTATCAAACACTAAATTCTAAATTAAATACAGATGAATCCTTAAAGCTACAAAAGTTATTGTTTTTTTCTTTTCTTTTCTTTTCCTTTTGTTCTTTGATGAACAGCATCTGGGTTATTAAGTTTTTTTGGCTGCTGTTACTTTGAGAGCTGCCGCTACTGAACGTAAAGCTGATCTGACACGCATCGTATTTTCTCACATTGGGCGCCGCCACATTAGTGCGTGCAATTGCTCAGCATGCGCTACGAGCACAGTATAACGGCTGACAGGACAGGAAAATTCATTTTCACTGACATACCGCCAGACAAAACCTTATCTGACTATAGTTCAATGTTGTTCTACTGAAGCTCCTCATCTCCTGTACCATTTTCTGCACTCGTTTGACTGAAAGTCTTAAATTCTACTGTCTACAGTAGAATGTAAGTCATACAGATTTGGAATGACATGAGGTTGTGTAAATTCATTATTAATTTTCATTGAGTAAACTGAGTCTTTAAAGGGCACCTATTGTGCCCGTTTACAAGATGTAATATTGGTCTTGGGTGTCCCCACAATGTGTCTGTGAAGTTTCAGCCCATTTATTATAAAAGCTGGAAAATGTGTGTCTAAAAAAGAGCTGTTTTGGAGTGTGTCGCTTTAAAGGCGAATGAGCTGCATATTCCGCCTCCAGAAGGCATCATGTATACATATCTCTGCATTGCATATCTACAATAAACAGCCAGTAGAAGCAACATGACTGAGAGCGAGAGAACCACTGTTCATATAGGAAGCCAAATGCACTGTAAATGGAAAAAAAAAACTTTATATATGCATACAAGTATAAAACGCTAACCACTATGACGACGTGACATTCACAAAGTAGTCTGGAGTGATACATGTATTTAGTAGGGGTGGTTAATCTGTCTGATTTCCCGATTCGATTCGATTACGATTATTGAAGTCCCGATTCGATTACAGTCGATTTTCGATTATTAACGATTCTCGATTATTGATTTTCCATTTCACAACAGTAAGTAGTAAACAAACTGTGTAAATTACTAATAAATGGTAGAAACAAACCGAATGCATATAGTGGTTTTCAGTTTACTACATGCAGCAGGCACTCTGATTCCATGTATGGGGCACATATATATTATTCATATGACACACAAACACAAGTAGACAAGACCTTTTTAGTTCAAAATCTATGCCCCGTGTCACATCGCCTCTGCTTCTGCTATGAGCAGCACAGCCAGATCTGCCTCGCGCACGCACCGAGTGTGCACAGCTCGGACTACTGTCAGTGTCATTGCGACTCCCCACCTTGCCTCCTAACTGTCCTATGAATACTTCGACCTCGTCTTACATACCCAGAGGCATTAGACAAAGTCTCCACTAAAATACTGTCGCCGCGATCACGGAGAGGTGCGGTCAGAAGACAAATATACATGTCTAGCGCGGTAAAAATCTCCCGCCTCGTCCCCGCAACAATAACACGCCTGCTAATTTCGCAATGAATACTCCGACCCCTGCAAACATTGTTCACACCTCTGACATTTGGCAAAGGACCATTTACATTGGGCAAAGGATTCACCGTTTGTGCTTGGTGTAGGGCTATACTTTCACTTTCAGTATCACCATCATCTTCTGAATGCAGATATTCCCCTTCAGAATCAATGTCCGCGAATAGAAGTCCCAACACTTCATCGCGGGTTTATTGAAGCTTTATTGATGCCATTAGATAATAATTATAATAACGATAATAATAATAATCTAATGCCAATATTCGCTGACGTTGACAACATTGGTCAGATAAAATGGCTCACTCTCACACTAGCTCCGCTTTTTTTTCGCACTGGTTCAATGCACTCTCGAAGATTTTGTTTAGGAGCATGACATTTTTTTGAGTCAGAGATGAAGTATTACATATCTGCTATCTGGTGCAGGGGAGGTCGCGTGAAATTTGACACCCTATTTGACAAAATCGGCCGTTTTATTCAGATCTTGTCGAGTCAACTCGACCATGGCACCAAGAGGGTTAGAGCTCCTGCCATGAAAACCAAAATGAATCCACACGCTTGCTTTGAGCCCAGATGGAGCTGGGTGGATCGGTTGGTTGCTCTCTACTGGTTTTTCCATTTTACACACCTGCTCTGGCTGGTGCTAACTGGAACTGGGCGCGTTCGTGATGTTCAGCTCCCGGTATAATTTTTTTTACAAAATAAAATAATGCAAAAAAAAAATAGATTTTTGAAAATTTAATAATCGATTCATACTCGTCCATAACATACTCGCGATTAATCAATAATCGATTCTTTTCACCATCCCTAGTATTTAGGTAGAGTTTGAAGCATATTACCATGAAAAATGTAATTAATCCACAGGGTCCTCAGTAGCTCTTACATTCAGTCTTACATCCAAAAACAGAGCATCAAGATTGTTTGCGAGACATTATTGATGTTACATCTACACGAGCGCGGAAAAAATGGTGGACAGCGAACAACCGCTGAGGACGGAAACTATAGCAATGCAGGGCTGTCAATCAACCCCCGTGGCCCCACCCTATGCAGTGTGACATCACACTGAATGAAAATCAAAATGGCAGGCCTTGTGAGACTGACTTGGTTAAAAGGGGATTAAAAAAATAGTGGGTGGATTTTTATCATTATAGGGTGGTTGTGTGCACACACCCTAACACACATTTTTTTGCATAACAGGTGTCCTTTAAAGCAATAATGCATTCAAGGTTGTGTTCTATTGTAAAAACAGCCATAGTTAAATTGAAATTATGCCACTGAGTGTCTATATTCACAACACAGCACAGCTTTGAGTGCTCTGTTGTTTTTCTAACATAGTTAATGCATATCAAAATTTTTATTTTGCATGAGGGAAAAGTTAAATTAAATTAAACAGCCATCCTTCTGCTAGAAAACTGATCTTACACTATTGGGTCATGACCCAAAAATGGGTTAAACAAGGTTAATAATTGGCTTCATGGCTGCCGAACAGTGATATACACAATAGGTAGGTAAGAAGTAGTGCTGCAACGACGCGTCAATGTCATCAATTACGTTGACTACAAAAATTACAAAAATTACAAAAACGGCCCCTTAAAAGACAGCGCGCCACGAGACAACAGTCACAAACCACCAAGCCACCCCAAATCAGCTCCAGATCTCTGGAAACCATGCTAAACCATAGCAGAACCCTGACTACATTTTATGGTTTGTGATGCTAAAGAACATTTCATGACGTCTCAGACAACTGTAAATTTATGGCTACTGTGGTTTAATTATAAACGCTATCATAAGCTCATATTTACCATGGTAAAATAATTTTCTTTGCCTCTTGTTTATTTTATACTGTAAAAACTTCAACCACATAAGTTGAAAATGAATAAAGGTTGAAATATTATATTAGAAGTTGCACTTATATTTTTTGTAAAGTTATCCAAAGGATTCATTAACTAATAAAAAAAAAGAACATTAGATTAATTATTTATTGTAATAAAAATAATCGTTAGATTAGTCGACAGAAAAAATAATCGTTAGTTGCAGCTCTAGTAAGAAGTGTTTAGCATCAAAGCTGTTAACATATTGTGCACTTTAGCACAACATGAACTATCCGTTTTGTAATTCAAAACAAACAACACATTCAAAAATCTCAACGAAACCAAAAAAGTCAGCAAAAAACATTTCTGCTCCATTGACTTTATAACCATTGACCCCTCGGTGCACAAACGCCACAGAGTAAACGGCACTCTCTGTATCCCCTTTCATTCATCCTTTCTTCACGTTGAAAAAAGCTCTCAATATACTTGTAGCATGAAGACATCTGGCCAACACACGGACCCCACTTAACGACGCCTGAGAAAAAAGTGGATAAAAGGAAATTAACAGGCTTCACAAACAAAGGCCAATTAAAGCGGGTTCCCTCCCTGATCTAATTTGCGGCCGAGCAATGACAGAGCAAACAAATCGATGTTTAGTTGAAGGGGTGTTTTGCTTTAAGTCTGATTTTGGAAGCTATCAGAAGCTACAAGAGCTGGATAACAGGAAAAGCCATGTGTGGAGTTAAAAGATATTGCTGCCAGATGCCTTTCTGATTTCCTCAGGGATTCCCCTCGTGAATGCTAAAAAAACAACTTTAAGACGGGACGAGATACTGAGGCCTTTTGGTTTCCACATAAATGTAAATAAGCAGGTGATCTGGGGACAGAGAGACAGAGTATGGTGGAGATAGATAAGAGGTTAAAGATATCTCAGGTTTAGCTCTAGTGTATGTGGGGTTCACAATGTGGGTTGATTTTGATGTCACTGTGAATGGGGGGTGTGTGTGTGTGTGTGTTTGAGTTGAGGTGAGTCAGGGGAAACCCCTTCTGGCAGGGAGTCCTGGTGGTGACACAGAGCTCCAGAACAGCAGGCATCCTGCCAGACGGCAACGTGCCAACTCTCTTCCTCTCTCTCCCGCACTCTCCCAACTCCCTACCGCATCCCTCAAACATTTCTCCATGTCTCTGCGTTATATCTCAATCATGCTTTTATTCTTTCATTCTGTCATTCCTTCAGCATTCTTAATCATGTGCTTCCTAAAACGACGCAGTTTCAGACGCAGTCCAAAATGATTTTGGGTGTGAGAACTGAGAACTGGTATTTTTATCAAAACTATATTTTTGTTTAAACTACTTTTTATATTGTATATTTGTGACAAATGCTTGAGATGAGCTGCTGCTTATTTCTTGGTGAAACTGCACCAGAAACAAAAGTGTGAACAATACCAGTCCAGTCATGAATTTGTTTCCTGAATACATGTATATGTTTTAATATAATATATATAATGTACAGTATATGTTTCAATAAGTCGCTTATTGAATAAAAAAAAAGTCAAGTAAAATTAAAGAAAATAAAATATATAATAAACTAAAAGTTTGTGGTAAAGAAATCTATACTTCTATTCAGAAAGGATGCATTAAATTGATCAAAAGTGGCTTTAATTTATAACGATACAAAAAATTCTATTTCAAAAAAATGCTGTTCTTCAAACAATGTTTCAGAAAAATATTATTTAGCACAACATTGATAATTTCTTGAGCATCAATTCAGCAAAAACTTTTCTGAAGGATCATGTGACACTTAAGACTGGAGTAATGATGCTGAAAATACAGCTTTGCTTCACAGGAATAAATTACATTTTAAAATATATTCAAATAGAAAGCAATTGTTTTAAATTGTAATAATATTTAAAAATTTTCCTGCATTTTTGATCAAATGCATGGTAGCATGAGAGACTTTAAAAACATTAAATAACCTAATCAACCCCAATCTTTTTACCATATTCCTTAAACTTTATATTTACATTGCAAGATGCTAATTATACTGCAGTGTAGATTAAGTAAAAAAAAAAACATGATTAGAATCATGCCGTCTCAAGTACTTTAACTTTAATCACCTCTAAAATGTACTAAAATTTACTTTTATGAGTTAAACCTGACGATAAAACTTAATTACTCACTCACAGAAACATCTGAGCTTCTATTTAGACGTGTCTAATCAAACGGTGTTTCACACAAGTGTGGATTTTATTTTAATGACGAGAAACTATGCACATTAAAATCTGCTCTCTGATTCTTCTCTCCCTTCGTTCTCTTTCAGATGTGTTCAGCAACAAACAATCTCTAAGTTAAGCTTCGTCAGCGCCGCTTAAAACAACAGTTATTGTTTCCACGACTCTGTTGTTTACAGATATCGGCAACACTTTACAATAGACCTCTCTCTCTTTCAGCCTTTCTGTCAATCAACTCCAAAGTTAGCTCATTTTTTGTTTACTGGAGGAGAGCCCATCTCTCTCTTCTTTCCCGTCTGGATTTAGAAGATGTTCAGTAAAGGAGAGACGTGGAGGAGGGGAGAGAGAAAGTTGTAAAAATAACATTCCTGCATAAACAGGCAGTGAAAATGGTTGTGGTGCAGAAGACATTCCTCAGATTTCTTTCGAAACGTGATCGGATTCTGCATCTTGCCGCCGGACGCATCACTGAATTTTCAGCATCATTACTCCAGTCTTCAGTGTCACATGATCTTCAGAAATCATTCTAATATACTGATTCATTATCAGTGTTGAAACTATCATGCTGTTTTTTGATTTTTAATTTTTTTGGAATATGTGTTACGTTTTTCTTTGATTCTTTGACGAATAAAAAAGTTAAAAAGACCAGCATTTATTCAAAACTGAAATCTTTTCTAACAATATAAGTCTTTACTATCACTTCTTATCCATGTAACACATCCTCACTGAATAAAAGTATACATTTCTTTAAGAAAGAAAGAAAATCAGTTGACCCCAAACTTTGGAATAGTATATTGTAACACAAAATGTATATTTTGAATAAACACTGTTCTTTTTGAAATTAGATTTATCAAAAAATCATATAAATAAATTTGATTTTAAAGTATATTAAAATAGAAAACTGTTATATTAAATTGCAACAATATTTAATACAATTAAATTTTTTATTAAATAAATGCAGCCTTGATAAGAAGAAACTTCTTTAAAAACACATACAATTCTTACTGATCTCAAACTTTTGAACAGCAGTGTATCCTGTATTATTTTAATTTCAATTCAGTTTGAGTACTTTTACTGCATGTTTTTGACATTTCATTTGTTTCTTTTTTTACATAGTTTAGTTTACTATATTTTTAACAGTTTGTTGTTATATATAGATAGTTTTTTTTTTGTATGTTTGTTTTTAAATATGTCTAATATTTAAATATTTTATACTATTAGTAATTTTATCAGTTTAGCTTTTCTTTTTTTCTTTTTTCAAATAGGTCCATAGTTTTTTCCCATTTTTATTCCAGTTTTAGTTATTTTAGTACATTAAGTTGAGAAATGTTGTCTTGGCAATAACATTTTTCTTTTAATATTTCATGATATATTTAGTTTAGTCTGTTTAGTTTTAAATGTGCTCATGGTTTTTATAGTTTTAGTTTCAGTTAACTACAGTATAATAACTTTGCTCCACAGTTTCCCCAAGCTCTTTTGTCTGCGATGCAGTTCAGTAAAGAGTCACATGTTGACTCAGGAATCACTTTGGTTGATTCAGTGAATATATTCAGTTGGAATCAGTGAATCGTACTGAACAACTGATTCAAAGAAGCCATGTGTTTAGATATTTGATGACTTCAGAGATCAGAGAAGAACAAGTGTGAATAGTGATGCAGTGAGGTGGGGTCCTTCCGTAAGCAATCTCTCGCAGCTTCTCTGATGACAGATAGAGATCAGCTATGCATTACAGCTCCCCTCCTCCCTCACACACACACACACACACATAAAGACGTGTGTACTGATGTAGGCAACAAAGCTCTGGTGCACGAGTTCGCCGTACTGATGTGCAATGAAAATCCTGCATGAGGATAAAGAGAAAGAAGAAAGGGCCGTGGAGAGAAAGAGAGCGATGTGTGTGTGTCGGGGGGAGGACTCCCCGTAGACCGTGAGGTGAAAGACACCGAGGCAGAGCAGTTATTCATTAAGACGCTGCTCTCTCTTCCTCTATTCTCTCCTTCCCCGGAGCTAAAAACACTTGTTCTCCCTTCAATGGCTGTCTAACCCGGGGTGGTCTTCCAGCCCACTACCTACACCCACCAATCAACAGCACAAACGCTGAGCTGCTGTGCATGTGCGCATGCAGAGAAATTCCCTTTCAGGCACAAAGACATTAAAAAGAAGGAACTTCTCATACTTAAATCTGTTAAGTAGAATGTATTATTAGAATAAAATTACAAATGGAAATAATGAAATGTGAAAAATAAATGTATGAAGGATGTATAAATGTATATTACAATAAATAATAACAACAATCCTTATTAGGAATAATACAAGATTATAAATTCCATAAGGATATAGATATAAAAAACTTAAAATAAGAATATAGATATAAAAAACTTAAAATATTTAATGATGATGATGATAATAATAAATATGAATTATTGTTAATATTGTTAATATCATTACTGAAATATTACAAATATATGTACATGTATTAAATGTATATTACAATAAATGACAATGTCAATCATTATTAAGAATATAAAATAATAAATGAAATAGTAATACAGAAATTAAATATTTTACAATTGTAAAATAGATTTATAAATAACAATAAAACACATGTGGATTATTGTTGTTATTGTAATCATTCGTTGTATTATTATTTTATGCACTGAATAAATACAATTTAAAAATATATATTTTTGATCTTTAGATTTAGATAATTTTCATAATTTGTACACAATTATAACAACAACAATTAAATAAAAAAGTAATATATTTCTATGTACAATATTTTTGTTGTAGCATAAGGATAATTTAACTATTTATTATTATTATTATTATTAAATTAATTATTATTATCCTCGTGTTTTAGCATAAGGATAATTTGATTATTATATATTTTATTTTACATTTTTAATAATAATTAAAATAATAATAATAGCAAGCATTATTATTATTATTGTTATTGTTATTATTATTAGAACATTATTAATTATTAATTGCATTATAATTATTTTTGTTATTATTATTTAAATATTTAAATATTTTGTGCAGTAGCATAAGGATAAATGAATTATTGTGTCACAAAGCAAAAACAAATCAATCCATTAAAATCAGATTTGCATAATGATTATCAGACACATCAAGATTAAAATAATCCATAGGCTATCGTTTTAGTCATAAACATCATCAGTCTCTAGTAGTAAGACACGATCAGGACAAACTTTACGACATAAAAGTGTGTTTGTGTGTATAGTGTAACGGGACACAGGGGGTGAGAATGTCTTTCTGTTAGTCTGCGCGTGTGTGTGTGCGTGTGTGTGTGTGTGGCTTAATCGCTAAGTGCTGAAAGGGTTTGGGTTTCACGTGAACGGTGGAATAGTTAACAGACTGCTGCCTCAGTCCCGCTCAATTCAACATTAACCTACACACACACACAGATGCTTTCCCTGCTTTACGGGGACATTCCATAGACACAATCTTTAAATGTTATGGATTACATGTTTTTACACTGTATTTTCTATCCCATTACCTTAACCCTACCCCCCACACAAAACGTTCTGCACCAAGAAAAAGTCCCCATAAAGTAAGGAATACCAAGACCACACATAGGCTACACACTCACTCTAATAACTTAGTACACTTGTATTCGTAACTTTCACTTGTTAAATCGTAAATATATGTTATCTTCTTAAAAATGGGCCACTTTGTGCCTCAATAACACTTCTACACGCTCTGGATATGCACTGAACCAACTTCATGAGATTGCAAGATTTGTGGTGTGGGCATGAACAACACTTCGAAATCACATGCCCTGTTGAGAAGAGATTTATCTTCATGATTTCTGCCCGGCAAACAACAGGCCAAAACACCGCACAAAAAAATCCACAAACTCACACCGAAAGAGAGACCGGAGGTATATCTACGAGCGAGGGACGTGTTAACTCTAACACAACCCGCCCCCCAGATAAACTGTTTTTGATCTCCAATATTTCGGTGGGTCGTGAAATAGATCATACTTGTCTAGGTGGGTCGTGATTCGTGAAATGGAAAAGTTTGGGAACCCCGCTGTAGGGTTTATTTAAACCTTCATGTGAAATCATTTAACAACCTATCACTTTTTTTTTTTACACTTACAGCTCGATCTGTGAGGGAACATCTGTATCTGTTTAGTATATCTTCTGTTCATTTGAACCAATGTCCCATGTTTAACCAAACAGTGTTTGTTGTGTACTGTAGTGAGGCTGGCACCTGACAAGACTTTGATACACAAAACCTGAAAGTGAGATGAAAACCGGAGCGTACATAAAGAGCACGGTGTTCAAGAGGACACACAATCTGTAGCACATGACAATGAGTAAAGTTATTCACAAAAAAAGTGAGAACAAACTGTAATGTCCGAACTCTTATCACCCGAAGACGGGCTGATCGCACAGCCTTATCACTATTTGTGCGGCAAATGCATTTGCATTCAACTTACTAAAGTGTCGAAGCTATTTAACGAGGGTCAAGTGTCAGCTACTTCTCGACTGCAAACTAGAAACGGAAAGTGAAGGTGGTCAGATTGTGCCTCAGCCTAAAGAAATATTATGTGACACATTAGTGACACATAATAATGCACTTCACCCTAAAGAGTCTCCAAAACGCCGAAAGCCCCTTGACATCTCCCACTACAGTCGTAAATAACACGAGTGACGCAAGCTGGCTAGGTGTAGATTTTCAGATGTTCAATCAAAGAACCAGAATATAAGACTTTAAACAGTTGTGTAGCTTTGAGGAAAGTCCCTCGCCACAGTCAATGCTTCCATTTCAGAGATGTAGATAAAAGTAGTGAAGGTACATCTAGTGAAAACAACCCACAGTAAATCTGCCTTCGTGACACCAATGTTTTAAATGAGTCTAGCACAGGGCTATTCAATCATCTTCATCTGAGGACCAGATTATCAAACTGAAAAATTTGAAGGGGGCTGTCCCAATCTCTTTCTGGGGAGGCCTATTCAATTATAAATTAAATCTAAATGCATATTCAGCAGTAAAATTAAATAATGTTACCAACAGGAACATCTATAAAAGGTTAAAGGGGGGGGGGGGGGTGAAATGCTCATTTTCACTCAATATCCTGTTAATCTTGAGTACCTATAGAGTAGTACTGCATCCTTCATAACTCCAAAAAGTCTTTAGTTTTATTATATTCATAAGAGAAAGATAGTCTGTACCGATTTTTCCCGGAAAAACACGAGCGTCTGGAGGCGTGACGTGTGGGCGGAGCTAAAGAATCACGAGCGCCAGTAGGCTTTTGCGTTGAGAGCGTTTGGAAGCTGTGACATTACCGTGAGGAAAAAACCATCATCCCAAACAAACCATGGCTAACAGACAGATTCAGCCGTTTATTTATGATCCAGAATCAGATCCAGAGGCTGAAATTTAACAAGAGCAGCATCAGCAACGACGTCTCTATGTGGTATGTACTGAAACTGTATATATTTGCTTAGCGGTTTTGGAAAATGACTAAGTTCCACTTTATGTCGTCTTTTTTTTTTTTAAACTGTACATGTGGAAAGTGCAGTTTGATGACAACATCGCATGTTGTTTACTTGATGTGCTTACGCGCCGATAGCTAAGTTAACAACACAGAGATATTTTAAGCAGTTTTACTCACCGCCTGCGGTTCCAACACACGATCGTGACCCTTTTTCGTTGGGATTGCATCATCCTTAAGAAATAAACGATGTGCAAATCCGGCGTCAAACTGGGCCTTGTTTGTAAAACAAGCATCTTCGAAATGCAGGGAACAAACACAAACACTTGCACAACTCCGTTGATGCTCTGTAAAAATAAACTCCATCCACTGGTCCCTTAATGCTGTTTCTCTTTTGGTAATCTGTGCAGGGTTGTCTTGCCCTGGCAACCAAAAACACACTCCTTTTGTGACATTTTGCGACGCTCTCGCTCTGATCAGTGAATGAATGCCTCTGCTCTCAGTGCTCTGCTATACGGGAGCACGCGCTCTTCCGGAAGAAGTGCCTCAGGACCCATATAAGGAAATTCCGCTCCATCTAACGTCACACAGAGCCATACTCGAAAAAAACTTTCCGAAACTTGTGTCAAACCGGAAGGAGTATTTTTGGAACAGAAATACTCCTTCAAACGTACAACTTAATTTTTGAAACTTTGTCCATGTTTAGCATGGGAATCCAACTCTTTAACAGTGTAAAAAAACTCAGTATGCATGAAATAGCATTTCACCCCCCCTTTAGATAAAAATTTTCCCTCAATTTTAGCTATTATTAAAGCCATTATTTTCAACATTTAACAGGCTTTAACAAATATAACTTTGGTCACACTTTATTTTAGGGTCCAGTTCTCACTATTAACTAAACATTAACTATGACTTTTGTCTCAATTAACTCATTATTTGCTGCTTATTAATAGTTTATAAGGTAGTTGTTAAGTTTAGGGTATTGGGTAGGATTATGGATGTCATACATTATATGTACTTTATAAGCACTAATAAACAGCCAATATGTTAATAATAGACATGCTAATAAGCAACTAGTTATTAGTGTGAATTGGACCCTATACTAAAGTGTTACCATAACTTTTAATTTAAGTGTAATAAAAAAAAAATCTTAAACTATAAATTGTATGCATAAGATATATTGATTAATCTGGTAACACTTAAGAATAGGTAACACTTGTTAACTATTAACTACGACATTTCTCTCAATAAATTCTTAATTTACTGCTTATTAATAGTTAGTAAGGTGGTTGTTAGGTTTAGGTATTGGGTAAGATTAGGGATGTAGAATAAGGTCAAGTAGAATAAGGCATTAATATGTTCTTAATTAGCACTAATACATGGCTAATAATCTAGTAATATGCATGCTAATATGCAACTAATATGTGTTACCTATTCTTAAGTGTTACCATTAATCTTTATTCAAGCTACAAAAGTTAATCAGCAAGAACAGCAGTCGAGTGATTTCTCTTTTTCTTTTGTTCTTTGATTAAACGTTGCATCGGTCACAAACTGCAAACCAGCGTTGTCTCATTAAATCCGGATGGACATGACGCGAATACATACCCGATTTTCTCCCAACTCTTTCTGGTTGTTTAGGGCTTAACAACTGATTTAAGACTGTGTTTATGTGGTAACTCGCCAAAACCCACATATTTTTACACATTGTGTGTGTTTTTGTCCGTTCAATTGCTGGCGTGCTTGTCTGAAGTGGAACAGCATATGCGTAACATTACAACTGAACGCGCAGACTCTCTATCTATAAGCTACTTCCTATGATAATAATCTTCGTCCGGTGTAGGCACTGGTCAAAAGTTATGACCAATAACACTGGTACTGCGTCACTGGTAGATTGTAGTTATTGCATCTCTTCCTTTTTTTTTCCAGCTGGCCTGGGCCAGTGTTGCCACCTTATGGACAAACTAATTAGTGCAAAATCAATTTAAGGTGTATTTGGACCTGCATACTTACGTACTTACTTACTCTGGCCAGATGGAGATGGATGGCGGGCCGTATTTGACCCACGGGCCGCCAATTGAATGGCCCTAGTCTAGCAGCTTCCAGAATGTGATGCTGAGCTGAACAGCATGAATGTCTCCTCTGCCAATGCCATGTTTGTCTTTGAATATAGAATTGCTTGTTTTGAGGATTCAGTGCACTGAAAGAATGTAACTGTCCTCTGAGACATGCCATACTTTTGGACATTAGTCAAATATCTCGGCCATGTGGGAATGGAGGAATGGAGTGGAGACAGGTCCTGAAAAGATTTCCACCCTTACTACCTGGCCGTGACCCAGAAACATCAAGGAGCTTGCGTCCTTCCAAGGATTTGCAGGTTATAGCAGGAGGTTTATATAGGACTACTTCGATGTTTACTCATACCTGTTGCACATGGATGCAAGGCTGCATAGACCTGGCACTGCACCAGGAACAGAAGAGGAGGAGATGATCCTCTGTAAAGTTCCATGTCTGTGGTCCGTCACCAACTTAATATTCTTTACAAGGATATTTACGGCTTTACTTCCAGATTATCAGTGTGAAAATATGCTTAAATATGCCAGTTTTTAGTGTAAAAATTAGTGCAAGTAATGCATCCTAGGAAAGAGTTGACAAACTGTTATTTTTGAGTTAAAAAGCAAACATATGCATTTAAAAAACAATTAATTCAATTTCATCCTACTTCATACGCTGTTGGCTACTTTAAATATAATAAAAGAATAGGACTGAAAATTTGATAAAACTGTGCTCGCTCTCAGGCCATCTTAGATGTGATGAGTTTGTTTCTACATTGGAACAGATTTGGTCACTTGCTCACAAAGTGAATGGGTGCCACCAGAATCCAAACAGTCCAAAGAGCTGATAAAAACATCACAATAATTCACAAGCTGCATGTTTGTAAAAAAAAAAAAAAAAAAAAATACATCATTAAGACATTTTTAACATCTTTAAATATTGCTTTCTCCAGTGAAAAGGTAATTTCATCTCAAGCAGGCAGAAATATAAACAAATCAAGCACCGTTCACGTCTTATGGCTTATGGACTTGTATTTTGGGCAGAGGTGACAGTTTAAAGTTAAAATGTTTTGATGGTTATATTTAATACAATAAATTAACTGGCATGTGCATTAGTGTGATGTTTTTCTTGTCTGTTTGGACTCTCATTCAGACGGCACCCATTCAGTGCAGTGGATCTATCGGTGAGCAAGTGATGTAATGCATTTCTCCACACAGATCTTTCTTATCTTTCAGCAAATTTTCATTTTTGTGTGAACTATTCCTTTAAAATTGAAATGGATTTTAACTGCATGCTAAATTAAATTCTGAATGGCGGACAACCCTGCTGGCCATTATGAATCGTTATTGTATATATAAAAAAAGATCTATGTGAGGAAACCTTTAAGACAGCAACAGTTTTATAGCGAAGCAGGAGCCGGGGTTAAAAGTGGTTTATATAAAGGGTCAAAGCATTTCTCTTACAGTGCAAAGTGTTGAAAAGCAATGTTAAACTCAGACTACTGTAACGACCGATGAAGCTGAGCAGGCACAAATGTCTGAAACTGATGACGAGATTGACTTTCCACATCCCACAGCAGATATTTAAACTCAAAGTGGACAACAGCTGAATGAGAGGAAGGATCTGCAATGTTACTGGCACAAACAGCAGAGGAAGTTCAACTAGAGTACAGTAAGGAAGTTGAGTAGAGTCAAGAAATGTGCATGATAAATCCTGAAACTTGATGATACAGACAGACTGAATATTTGGTTAAAAATGAATTGTGAAAAATATATAAGTGGAGAAACTGCAATGGATAAGAATAAACCTATGGAAACACGCAAAAGTCGTAGTTAATGGTGTGTTACTGACAAAATTGTGATGCCTCTGAAATACACTGAAAAAGAAACCAGGAGAGTAAACAGAAGAAAAGGTTTTTAAAGGCGTGCTGTGAACCAATACAAGATGAAGAAACAGAGCAGGGGAACTGCTTTAGACAGACAACAACTCAAGAGAAACTGATCTACTCAACTCTGGAAGAAACCTTTGTTTTGATTATGGATTTGAATTGGTTGAACCCATTATTTCCCATCATTCCAAAGGAGTCCAGGGACAATTACTGTGCATTTCAAAATCACACAACTGTTGATGACACCCATGCAGTGGAGTCATTTCTCACTTGAAAATGATTTATTTATTTTGTAATATTGCTGTGAAGTATTACTAAAAGTATATACACATTAACTACTGGTCACAAGTTTTAGGTCAAAAATAAAAAATATCTATAAAAAATATATTTAAGAAAAAACTTGTTTATATTTAACAAAGCTGCATGCATTTGTTTAATCAAAAATAGTAATCTTGTAAAATAAAATAAAAAATAAATAAAATTATTATTTTATACCAAACATTTTCAGGTATATTTGTCTGTGAGTTAAGGGGAAATAATAACAATTGCCATTAATCTCATGTATGTGTTAATAGAAAACTAAAATTCTCAGACTGTTTGTCTTTGCTAACCAAACAAGTCAGCTTTGTTCACTAAAGAGCTCAATGCTCAGCACACAGTTACTGTAACATTCGTGAAGACACTGTCCATGTAAATAAACAATTATTTATCTCTACATTTATTTTGGCAGTACAAACTGAAACAAGCTGGGTCAAAAGAACTTAGCGAATTTACAAACAATTTCAAGAGACATTACAAACCACTTCCTTTTAAAAGATGACAAACCGAAACTTAAGAGTGGGCTTTTTCTTAGAGGCACATTTGTGATACAAATGGTCTTTGTTATTTTTTTAATTTTAGTGTACTGCCTTTTGATTCCATCGTGCATAACACTATGCTGTTTAATTTGGGAGGGAAAAAACATCTCCATAATTTCAACACTTCAAAAACTCCTCGACATACATCCTCTACACGACACTGATGCTCATCCAGTGCAGTTTTGGACTCGTAACACATGTAACACTAATGAATTATAAAGCATTACCATCTAAAATCAGCTCGTGACCCGCTAGTGAACTACACAATAATTGCATCCTGATTAGTAGCAGTCGAATCAAAAGATGAACAACATCTGCCTCTGATTAAACAGAAGAGAGCGTTTCACGTTCATCGAGTACGGTCCCACTACAGAGCCAGTCTGGACTTTTAACGCCGTTCGCTCAAAATGAACGGCCATGGAACTTTCTCTCTCGCCAGCGTCCAGCAGGCGAAGTGTGTGATAGAGAAAGACATGTGCTGTGAGTCAGCTGCTCGCTAAATGAGGGCACTCAACCACATGGTCGCTGAGAAATATCCCTGCGGCCGTCTGATTGGCCGGTCTTCGGCAGGGGAGGAGTCATGTGACCGAATCTAGCAGAGCGCTCGATAATGGGACCCCCACTCACAGCGGGGCGAGAGAGAGAGAACGGCCTGGACGAGAACCAAAAAAACCCCTCTACCACACACAGGCTGTGTATTGTTGCCTATTCACTGGACTCCATCTCGGGCCACTTTATCATTCAATTAGGACAGCTTTCACACCACACAGCAGAGAAAAGGGCCCTTCAATCAAACTGAAAACTTCATGCTGCCACTGGAGGGCACACAGAAAGAGACCCACAGTCCTCTCTCTACTTTCATTTCTCACTCTCTCTCTCTCTCTCTCTGTCTGTTGGTGCTGTTCTGGACTTTGTGAGGAAGAGAGAGGGAGAGTGAAAGAGAGGAAGAAAGCAAGTAACAGAGGTCATTTGTTAACACCAGAGCTTCTCTCTCGCTCTTTTTCATTTCTTTCCCTTTGTTCTCTCTTTTTCTCCTCTTCTCTCTCTCTCTCTGTCCCTTTGAGAGGAAATCAGCATCTACAATTTTGTTATGTTGCCACTGGAGTGAGCTGTGGTTAGCCTGAGAACACACGGAGGAAAGAGAGGGAGAGAGAGACCACATATTTTTTAAGATTTTTGGAAAAGCATCAATGATGAGTGTTACTGTGGAGCATCTGCCTGCAGACAACCTCAGATTTGAGCTGCAACCTTTCTGAAAATACAAAATAAGATTTCAACTGTGCACTTTAAGTTATGTTTTATTAGAACAGTTTTTATTTTATCGCATGCAGTCTTGAAAAGGTGCAGTTGTTGATTGAGGCATTCAACAGGTGTTGCTGAGTGTGTATTGTGTTTTTATTTCATTGTAATGCAGTTCTGAAAACGTGCAGTTGTTACCCCGAGCAATTTCTACTACTTTGAATCATATTACATTTTATATTTGACTTGAATACTGTTGATCATGAATCATGGCATTCAGGTTATCGATGAGTGCACTTAGTATCTTTTTATTGCATTATTATTTGTTTATGCAGTTCTGAAATTTCCACATTGTATTTCTACCTTTTCTGACCCTTGAAAAAATACTTTTCATATTAAATATTACTGATTAATTTCGCATTACTTTATTGTCCTTTTTTATTTACATTAATGCATTTTTTCAAAATGTGCAGTAGTTGCATTAAGGAGAAATTTATATTTCTTAAATTCAGTCATAGTCATTTCTGACTTATAACAAGTTAATTTAGATCTTATTCAAACATATTTGAAGCAACCTAAACACCTCTGTACAGTTTAGTTATTTCTATTTTAATTATCATTACTATCTGGTACCTCATTTTATCCCATCACTACATTTTAATGATAGACTGATTTTATATGATTTTAGATATTTACTGTGCTTGTCATTTTTGCTCATTTTTATAAAAACTAATTATGCCAATAAAGTAGAAATTACATAAGAGAGAGAGAGGCAAGTGAAAGAAGTGAAGCATAAACAGACTTAATTTATTTGCTAATTATGTCTGTGTAAGTGTAACAGAGATAGTGAAGGAGCATTAGAACTATGCATGAACATAAAGCAGTCACATCACGATACATGATTCCCTTCATTTCATTATTTTTCTTTCGTTCTCCACTCATATATTTTGTGAGTGAATACCGACATCAAGGGTTTCAAGCGATTCTCCTCCCGGTTGCAGCTGAAAACGTAACAATGGATTCGCTGGACCACACACCTGACCGCACACAATGAGACGGCAAGCACCTCGCTCTCATGTGCTGCCAGGAAACATTTCTCCATCAAACTCACATCAAATCAGCACAAATTCATCTTCACAAACCATGCTGCCTCGCACAAACATGCACTTTGCATACATGTCCCACGTCGGGAAGCCAAATTATGCCAGCATGAAGACTTGGAGTAAAAACACCAATGTGCAAACACACACATCAATGAAGAGCAGTGGGAAGAGATCCAGAACCATAAAGCCAATTTATAGAGCGTCACAAAGTAAATGAGGGTAGGATTAATAAGAAAACATTCACCAGAAACTGTCCTTTATTGACCAAATGAAAGAGTGCAGATGCATTCATAAAGCCCCAGAAAACATCATGAGCGTCTATGATCGCAAAACATTAAATAAATGTATCGCATTTTATATACACTAATTTGATGAAAATTGTTCTTCAAATTTGCAAAGAAAAAGAAGGTTTGTGGCATATCTTAGGTAAAAGCCTTGTTTAAACAAGAAACAACTACAAAAATAATTTTAGACCTTTAACGGTTGATGTGTTCAATGTTAAAACCAAGCGATGAAAATAAATATGAAAACACTCAAACAAACTGAGCTTTGCTTTTAAAGAAATATACAATAGATATGAATAATATAAAATATAATATTTCTGCTGTGGCATCTCTTAATGGGAGCAGCTGAAGGAGGAGAAGAAAAAGAGAGAATATGAAACATGATAAATATATGTTAAGTCGCTGGGGTATATTTTTAGCAATAGCCAAAAAAACATTGTATGGGTCAAAATGATCGGTTTTTCTTTTATGCCAAAAATCATTAGGATATTAAGTAAAGATCATATACATTTCCTAACATTATTATATAAAAACCTAATTTTTGATTAGTAATATGCATTGCTACGAATTCATTTGGACAAATTTAAAGGTTATTTTCTCAATATTTAAATTTTTTTGCACCCTTAAGATTCCAGATATTCAAAAAGTTCTCGGCCAAATATTGGCCTAATAAATTATAAATCACTGGAAAGCTTATTTATTCAGCTTTCAGATGCTGTATTAATCTCAATTAACACACTTAAGACTGGTTTAGTGGTCCAGGGTCACACACACACACACACACACACACACACACACACACACACACACACACACATATATATATATATATATATATATATATATATATATATATATATATATATAAATTTAGATGAGGACCTCATTTAAAAAAAAGACCATTGGTTTAGAACCACTCATTATAGCATAAAACTATAATAAATACAAACAATACGAAATATATTAAGTATTAAAAGTACCGGTAAATACTTTTCTTAATTGTACTTTGCTTAAGACTAAAGGCTCAACTGTAGCGCATACATTTTTTTCAGTAACACTTTCGTTTAGGAACCAATTCTCACTATTTACTACTTGCTTATTAACATGCATATTAGTAGCATTTTGGCTGTTTATTTATATATAATAGCACATATTAATGCCTTATTCTGCATGAGCATATTTTAGATCCAAAAACTTAAAAACTATACCTACTATTAATAAGCAGCAAATTATGAGTTTAATGAGGCAACAGTTAGTTAACTGCTCCCCGATCTAAAATGTGACCATTTCGTTGTAAATAATTAAATGGTCTTTCCTTATTCTGTGCAGTTCAGCTGATAGTTAACTTAATAGTTGTAGTTAATGTTTAGTGAAGAAAATTAAGAAATGATATCTCATTATATGATTACTGATTCAATTATACTAATCAACTTTAATTTTCCTTCTTTACTTGCATTATCGCCCTGTGATCACCTGACACCTCACTGGATAACTATACTTCTGACCAACACTTACACACTGTAACTAAACAAACCCTCTCTCTTCATTACAGGTGCCTTTAATATGTGCGGGACACAACTCAAACGACCACATGAATGATACATGTTTTCTGTGACTCTCTCCCTCGTCATGCAGCTTTCTTTTTCCTCTCTGACTGAGTCATCTAATCAGGCTCAAGGTCTTTTGGGTTCTCCGTACATGACTGTGTGTCTGCGAGCGCTGCGGTAACCGTTTGAGGTTCATAAACTTGATCTTATTTCACATCTTTTCCATATGACTGTTTCTGATTGTTTGTTTTCTCATACAGTCACAATCCGTGCCCTCACTGACCAATTGACACTTGTATACGGATATTACAGTTCGCAACATTATGCTTATTTGTATTTGCCATTTGAGATGTGAGTAAAAAGTAGGGCTTTCATTTGTGAAGCAGCCAGCCAGAAACAGTAGGTGTGCATTATCTAATTAACAGTGTGATCAGCCAATCACAGCCACACAGAAGTACCGCCTCTCGTCATGTGACTTTCACAGCTGTAGTTCACTATTTAAACACAACAAGCTCAAAAGACTGACGAGTCCTCCTCTGAATCTTCCTTGTGTCGCTGTTGGATGATGTTGCTCTGAATAAACGAGTGCTTAAATCTCATTTTTCTTGGTTTTACTTCTCTTACTAACTCAATTTCTCATGTAAACCTTTTGACTCTTTTATTTTTGGATTCAACTCTGTGCTTGTCACTTGAAAGATGCAACAGAAAACCAAACTTCAGTATTACTTATCTAAATCTAATTCTTACAGTTTGAGGGTTAGATAGAAATAGCTTTTTAATGTGGCAATCGCAGGAGACCTGTTTAATACAATGTGGGATCATTTCTATAATTTCTAGAGAGCTTCCAATATCATTTATTATTTTATCATTTATGTCTATTTTATATTTGAACAATCCATTAGAACGTGTTTCTTAACAGTGATGTAATCACATGAAAAAAGACATTACAGATTTACTGCACAGTAACAGTACAGTACATTTCCTGAAGCAGGACAATAAATTCACAGCAAAGATAGCAGAGAGACAGTAGCTCGCAGGGGAAGAAGACCCATCTTTGGGGTGGAAAAATGGCCGAGGGGGATCTGAAGGAAGAGAAGGAGGGGTTGCAGCATAAGTGGTGTTCAGTGATGGATAGACTCGAGCCTTGAAAAGCCACACCTGGCTGGCTGCTTTCAAAAGCTCAGCTTTACTCGTGTACAGTGGCGCTATGCATTTCAAACATCTAGCGTCTTCTCACTATCTAAAGGCGCAGCATACTGCAAGTGCAGTCAGAATGCACGCCACCAAAAAGAAAAAAAGACACTCTTCTCTTGTGCGTGTGCGACTTGGTTGCAGTGTGTGTGGCATGTGTACTTTGTGTTTGGACTTGTTTTGCGTCAAAAACATTAGTGTGTACTTACAGATGTATTATTTAAGTGTGGGTTACTTTTCTATCATTCATTGTTTGTTCGATTGCTGGCGCTTTCTCATGCAATTAATGAGCTTGGATTTGTGATTGCTGAGATGACTGTTTCATACCCGCTCTGAACGCTGTTCTGTTTAGACCCTGAAAACTTTATTTGGTTTCCTTTCTTATAGTTGTATCTTCTCCCTTTGTTCTATATCAAACGCTGATTGATGAGGGAGCTAAAAATAAATACTTCAGTCAAAGTGTAAAGATGATAAACAGTTTGGAACAAAGCATTAAATAAGTCGTTTCTGACTAATAAACCGTTCGATTTATGACGTTCCACATTGTAAAAACAAGAAAACACAACTTTTACTTTTAGAAGCTAGCTGACTTTTCTACCTTCTAAATCTGAATTAGATTGTTTTTAGAATATTTTATGGTATTAAAACTATTGTCATATATTTTTGAATATTTTTGGTTACAATCAAATTGGTTAATTTTAGGGCCGGGACTTTAACGCGTTAACTGAGATTAATTAATTACACAAAAAATAACGCGTTAACTAAGATTAATTAATTACAGAAAAAAAATTCCCGCATTTTTTATAACTTTCTCACTGGATGAGTTTCGGCGGACCGATTATACTGAAGCACCAACTAGCGTTCGCATATCACTGCAGCGCATCGAGCCTCAAGTATCATCTCAACGCAAAACATATAGCAGCTAGCGTGGACTTTACACTTTATGTTGAACTATGTATTATTTTGTTGGTGCAACTGGCAGTTTATGTTGAACTCTTTATTGTTTTGGCCAAGGTTATTCAGAGTTGGACTTAGTATGTTATGGCCTCTGAAGCAACAGAGAGATGTTTGTAGTCAGTGTTTCCAATGTTCTGAATGTAATTGACAGTATTGTGTTTTACTTAAAAAAACACTTTACAGAAGGTTCCAGCACTAAAAGCTTCCTGAATTTCTGAAATGTACTATTTCTAAATTGTTTCTAAATAGGCTATTGCTACACTTAATGGCAAAAATTGCACTGGTCTGCTAGACTTGGTTGAACAAAAATAAACAATATTTTGTTGTTTAAGCTTATGTATTCAGTCATTATTCAATGGTATACTATAAATCCATGTGAAAAAAAATTACTTCTCACTGTTCTCAGGTCAAATATTTATATGCGATTAAAATGATCAGATTAATTAATTACAAAGCCTCTAATTAATTAGATTAATTTTTTTAATCGAGTCCCGGCCCTAGTTAATTTACATGTTATCACAAGAAGCACATTTTTCGGGTTATCTCAAAACATTTTTTACAGTACAATCCAAACTGATTCAAATCAGTTTCTGAGAATGTTTTCATTTAAATCAACACAATATAATTCAAATCAAATCAAGAACAATATCTTGAGAGCAAAAGACTAAAATATTTGTCAATAGCACGTCATCAAATTATTATTGTTGTACACATTATTATTATCAATCTTAATATTTTGGCTGTAACTATAACATTACCCTCTCTGCTGAGTTGAACAAATTCTATGTGAAAAAGAACTTTAAAAGTACTTTAATAAAAAACCATTTGTGACAACAATAATAAAAAAAAACATTTATTAGTAAACAAAAAGGTTTTTAAACACAGTAAAACTGTATAGCATATAAAGTTCATTTCTACAACTCACTATACTAATTGATATCTATAATACAATTTAACATGCAATACACTGTTTTTAATTGATTGCTATTAATAATGTTTCTCCGATCATTCAGGCGCTCCAAACCTGAATCCTGAACGAACGATTCTTCACGTTTCTGTCAGTTCTGACACACATTATTTTTTGATAAGAATCAAATCTGGTGTTAAGGCACTCGGAGGAGTTATAATGCCCTTGTGAACTTGGCCTGACTTTATCTCTCTCTTTCTCTCCTCCCTTTTTTATGGGGAGACTTAGTAACCAGCTACTGTTCATACTGCCCACAAAAACACTCCCCAGTGCCCATTTCAGACATTCAGACATTTTAGACACAACACAAGCACATATAATATGCTCACGACAGCAAGTACAAACAAACTCATCGACTGAACCACAAACCCATATTACTGTCACAGAACACTTAAATCATAATGCAAAATAAATAGCTATTTTAATGTAACTCGGTGCATATCTCAGGCACAGCATTGTCCCTGTTCACTCCTCAATGCTGTAAGTGGAGGATATAAGGACTCAGATGAGGGCTGATCCCCATTCTACACTGGGTATTAAGTAGCGTTTGTGCTCTCCAAAGCCTGTCCTACCTATTAACCCCTCTGATGTGCTTTCTCATGATAATCAGCCTGTTACCCACCGAGGAGCATGGAATTGTGGGATGTTTTCAGAGGAGAAACCCCCCTTGATGCACATGCATCACTTTCTCTCTCTCTCTCAAACTCACACACTGAATCAAGCATGCAAGACGCCTTTTTTTAGAGAACACATGAAAATTAAACCGCTGAAACGTTCGTTTAAAACGTCCCACAACATCTACAGCTCTCAAATAATCTCTCAAAGCAGACAACTGTTTGAAACAACTCCTGATGAGGTGTCCAGAAATGACAAGCTCAACAAAATGCAACTACATCTGAGATGGATCAAGAGCTGGAAGTATTTTAAAGAAATATTGTAAACCCATTTCTCAATTCTTCTAGTGAACAATTGAACACGCAAGAACACTTGACGTTAAATGAATGAGGTTTAATCAGTCAAACCCTTGCAAAGATCCTCAAAAGCAAAAGCAAAGCCCATGCTGAAAAACGAAACGCTCTCACAAATCACAATATGCGTTTCAACATGCAATGTCAATAACAAAAGCACTGTCTCGTGACCATCTCACTTCCATTTCCTTATTATGTAGCTCGAGGCAGTGGAAGTGGAAGGCCATGATGGAGCACAACCACCAAACAGGAGCTCGTTGCAGCCTGTTCTTTATCAATCACTGTTAGAAAGCCATTTTAACACATACATCCAATGAATCCAGCCAAAGTGAAATATTTCATCTGGATTATTTTCAATGCAAACAGCAACAAAACAATAACTTTAGCACAACACAAACATCACTGCGTATATTTGAGAAAAAGATAAAACATGGCTACAGGTGTTTGAATAGTGTTGCAATCATGCTGACTGGTGAATTAAAGATTGCCGCAGTTATGCTTATATAAAAAAGCAATGGCATTCACTTTAATTACATTTCCTATACCTTAAACCACTTTAATGAGCAATGCTAGAAATGTGTTTTAAACGATTCATTTCAATACATTTCAAGTGTTTTAAACTGCATTTTACTTATTAGTAACATTATCAAAAATACTGAAAAACATTTTGATAAACTAAGAAACTTGCACATTGTGCCTTCGGTTTCACTCCATATTTAAAGCACCAGTTAAACTCAAGTTTTCCTTTTAGTGGGATGAATATTTTTAGGTATTTGAGAAAAAGGTATCACATGGCTACAGGTGTTTGAATAGTGTTGAAATGATGCTGACTGGTGATTTAAAGATTGGTCGCAGTTATGCTTATAAAAAAAAGCAATGACAAATTAACTTGAATTACAATTTCTATATCCTAAACCACTTTAATGAACAATGCTAGAAATATGTTTTAAGAAATTAATTTCAATACATTTCAAGTGTTTCAAATGCATTTTACTTATCAATAACATTATAAAAAAAGGTTACAAATATTGAAAAAAAACACATTGTGCCTTTGATTTCACTCCATATTTGAACCAGTAGTTAAACTCAAGTTTTCAGTTAAGAGGGATTAATAGTTTAAGGTATTTGGGAAAAGATGTCAGGTGTTTAGTGCATGGGATGATCTTTAATGGTGGATTATTAATAGATTTCATGAGCATAACTGCGACCAAAGAACAAAAATGAACTTTTAAACGACTTTTATTTTTATATCTTAAACCATTTCAGTGAGCTTTCTTCTGTGTAAACACGTTTTTATCATTCTAACACCACATTTCGGTCTATAACTGAAGCCATTTGTCCTCAACTGCACCAGTTGTAACAATATTTTCTTCAATTCAGAGTTGTTATAAAAGTGTAATAAACTCATCAAACTCAAAGTGAATGCACAAACTTCTTTTCAATTTTGTGGGTTAAATTTGTTGACACAAAGTGCACCGATTTCTCACTATGGAACATAAATGAGAGTGATTCTCAGCTTAATCATCCCTCCAGCCAAGCCATATGTAAATGAACATTAATACGAGGAGCCCCACACCTCAACCCACCGCTTGACACTCTTGTTTGTTGAGTACCTCTTGATAGGAATACACAAACAAACAGTTTTTCACACAAGAAGGCATTATAGAAAAGTCACAATCCGCCCAAGAACATCCGATCTGGCAAACAAATGACGAGCAACAGATAAGCAATGGAGGCAGAGTTCTAGTTCGAGACAAACTAGCCTAAAATAGTTGTATATTTACAGCCCAGTGTTATTTTCTCAAATCAAGCAGTGAACTATTCATAGACAGACGCGTTTGTATAAACCAAGAGTTTGAAACTCAACAGGAACGGATCTTCAGCTCGTGTGTGTCCACAGCACATTTTCAGAAATTACTTAAAATTCAACGATTCGCTCCAAAGTCCTACTGAACATCTGTAAACACAGCCGAGCCGATGATCGATCAGATGCTAAAGTATCGGTTTGTAAACAAAATGCATCCGCCGTGTATTTATCGATGAAGTTTGCGAACGTGCAATTAAAAATTAAATACCCGGAGCCTCAACGATGTTTTACAAAATAAGCCAAAAATAAATGACGTCGGCTCGCGAGAAAATATCAACCGTGTTATTACTATGAAGGTCTCGTGTATCATCTGTCATATCGATCGGCGGCCGAAAGAGTTGCATTAATTATCGGGATCTCATTAAAAAAACATGCACACATCAGAGCGTGCAGCTACATTATGAGGACTTGCAGAAAAAAAAACTAGCAACCAAAAACTTTCCAGCGCCGCATTAGTCAATTTCACAAGGAACCGCCGTCACATTCCAGCACCGAATAAGCGCAAACCTACCGTGGGAGCCCCACGCCACCGTCCCCGGTCTTTCTCCTCTTGATCTGTTGTTTTATTATTTTTTCCAATTTTTTTCTCTAATTTTTCTTTTTTCGGGGCCTGAGTGTCTCGCGCTCCTCAGGCTGCAGCAGCAGAGTTATGGGGCGCGCGAGCATTGTGGGAGTGTGACGTCAGGCCACTTTCACAAACTTTTCACAGGGGCTGGTAAACTGGTGCGCGCGCGCGCGTGTTGTGTGTGTTTTTGGGCTTGTAGTTTTCTTATCGTTATGATTGATGAATGATAACGGCGGGCCGACGAGGCTCGTCGCTGAATGTGCATCGAAAGTAAAAGGACTGAGACAGCCGATAGCGTTTTTTAATTATTTAATGCAGGCATGTTTAATGCAAGGTGTCAATAAGCAGCTCTTTATTTTGTCACGTCTCTTTTGATTAATCTCTATTGAAGCTAAATATACGGTCTTAAGCAATTAAACCAATAATTCCAGTTATGAATTGAATTTGAAGGAAGTATCAGTGGTTTGCATGAAGGTGTTAAGATGTTTCTTTCGAATGTTAACTAATAGGCTATATATATATAATGTTAACATTTCAACTTTTAAACTTGTTTTTGCTGCAAGTAAAATCAAAGTAGTTCCAGAATGCAGTGCTAAGTTCTTTGCACGAAAAACATATTAGACTATTATTATTTATTATGCAAACTTAAAAAACAGAGTCGAATGGCAGAATTGTTTGTGGCAAGTTGAATGGAAACATGTATGTAAACATTTTACAGTGTAACCTTTGTACAAAACCTAGCTTCTTATTTTAGCAGGTTTCTTGAAGTATTCTTTATTTATTGTTTATGTTTTTTAGGTTTACAAATGTTACATAATAAATCTACATTGTATATAATAAAAAAAATGGACATTGTAGTTATTGTCTATTTACAGTGTTCTTTAAATCTAATATATCAAATAGAAAGACAAAAGGTTATACACAAGTAAACAAACTATGATCTGTCAAAGCCCTAACATTAAAAGTTTTCATCTATTAGCCTACATGTTATTGCTGAAAATGGCATGTTTGTATTACAATGTCCATCAGATTTACAAGTGAAGAAAAAAATTTATAAGGAAGAAAAATAGGCTGCAATAAATGCAGATATTCATCAAACTAAATTGTTGACAGGATGTTGATTCAATGGGGAAGGCATTGAGAGTCATTCTGACTGATTAATTATTTCAGATAGAAATCAAGACACATCATGCATAAACAAGGTCATTCACAAGCAAACGATCTTGGATGGTCCTTAAATATTCGGATCAGGTAGATTTAATTCTCAAACGATTGTTTATCAAAAAAATAGTTTCTCTTTAGATATTTAATCAACTATTAAGATAGTACGATTTTATACTGCTAGAGAACTGAATAGCCTTGTGGTTATACGTCGGAAGCGAATGTTTGATTTGATGAAAGATGTAGAGGGCAGGTCCCACGTGTAGTTTCCGATAGTCCCGTTTCACCTTGTGTTTTGGGGGAAGAATCACTTCCAGGGCACACCAGCCCGTTTCCTCACCACCCCAACCCCCTCCGACCAGCGGGTGTGTGTGTGTGTGTGTGTGTGTGTGAGAGAGAGAGAGAGGGGGGGTGGGGGAGCAGGGGTCTTCAATAAGCCTCTCGACATGCTGAATGCAAAGGGGCGAAACCTTTCCGAGTTTTTATTTTAAAAAAGAAAAAGAAAACCCTCCAGGAGACCTTCTGGCACCTGAGTGAAATTAAATGTATTCACGAAGGTTTCAGGAGTTTTTCTTTCTTTCTTTCTTTCTTTTTCTTTCTCGGTCCCGAATGTGAATTTATGAGATTTGTTTTGAAATTGTAAAAATAATAATAGTAATATTAAAAATAACAATACAAAAATGTCTTGATATTGAATGCTAATTTGAGGTGATAATATCAGGCTGGAAACGGAATTGTTGCGGGTTTTGTGAGTTGGAGGGGAAGTTCACGAGATCGTTTGAAATGAAGAGATGTTTTACCTCAGGCATGTGCAAAAGATATATACTATGCTACGTTTATTTTAAGCCGTTCTCTTTTAATGCCTTACAGTCACTTAGCCTATATAAAATAATATAAAATTGTTTTTTAACTTCAAAATAAATAATTTAAATGTCTGAAAGTAAATGCATTTTCTCCGAGCAACATTTATATATATATATAGGCTACACAGGAAACATAAAACCGGTCTAAACGTATATAAAGTGTTCGTTAAAAGACTCTCCAACAGTCGGTTGAGAGGAACATGAAAAGATCTGAGATTTTACTAATAAGCTAAAAGGACTCTAAAAAATAAAAGTCTTATAATAATTACCCCCGTTAATTTAACCCTGATTAAGTCATAATAAATTAATTCAGTTAAACTAATATCTTTACATTTAGATGTTACCACATAAAGCACTTGTTTTCACAGCATCATTTACAAACAATGCAAATCAGAGTGACAGACTTGGAAAAGTAATAGTTTGTACACCACATTAAATTTAGACCAAATGGATGAATGATATTTTAAAAGACTTATGTGTGCAGACAAGAAAGAAAGATCAAAAGGGAAAGCCCAAATGACTATACACTGTGTGGTAAGAGATGATTAAAGGTTAGGTGCTGGGGCTTTTATACAATTAAAAAAGACACAGCAAGAACCCCAAATTACTCATTGATCAAATAACAAGTAGAGAAAATGTGTTCATCTATTTTTTTTATTCCCCTAAATGTTTAAAGATGTTTTTTGATGCATATCTGATGCATGTACAGCAATCAGATCATTTAAAAGTTAAGTTAAACAGCATGAACATAATTACAGAACAATAATTACAGATTTGCCCACCAAAAATATTCTATATTCTGCTGAAGAAACTCGCAATAAATCACAATATGTGCAATTCCTTAAATTAAAAATTATTTAAATATATTGTGGCCAATTTTCTTTAAAGAATGTGACACTTTGGGGATGAACAGAACAGAGATTTTATGGTTCTAGGTTAAATGACATATACTGTATCAGTGGCCAATGCGCTGCAGAGTTTAGCTCCAAATTTGATCAAACTACCTGGGACTTTCTAATGATCCTGAAGGCACTGATTAGCATGCTCAGGTGTGTTTGATCAGGTTTAGAGCTAAACTCTGTAGGACAGTGGATCTCGTGGGCCAGATTTGAGGATCCCTGACATATATCTTGCTTAAAGCCATTGTCATGGTGTCAAAACATCTGAGATATATTGTGTGTTCAGATTATCTGAAGCATTACTGCTCTGAGTGCAGCGGTCAGAGGCGACTTCTCCAAACAGCACACAGAGGACTGTGAAGAGAAGGTCAGGTAAACTTCACACACACTGTGAAGTGAAGGTGAGAGGGTGCTGCAGACCGAGCTGGGGAGCAGCGGAAGTTTATCCAAACAAAAGAATTCACATTTCAAAGTATATATTTATTAATAATAAATTAAAAAAAAAAAGTTTTTTTTTAAATTAACTTTTTAAAACACCTAATAAGAACTATCTTTCAAAGTTTACTGCTGGCATAATTTTACATATTAGAGATAATCTTATATGTTAATAGGTGACGTTCTAAGCCTACAAAAACAGAAATATCAAAGCAGTGATTCACAATCTTTCTATTCCTCTAAACTTCTTAAAATGTTTTTTCTTTTTTTTTTTTTTCAGGGAAAGAAGACTATAGAAAGAACTGGACTCATATGGACTAATAAAATCAATGCTATTCCAATATCATGGAATGATATGCAGCAGTGAAGATAATACTGTTTATAATAAAGGCTCTATAAGGGTGTTTTTGCAGTGAGGCCATAGAAGAACCATTTTCGATTCCCCAAAGAGCCTTACAGTGAACAGTTCTTAAATGAACCATTTTGAAGAACATTTGGAAAAATCTAAAGAAACCTTTTCTAATACAAAGAACATTTTTCTGCATTTAAAAGGTTCCAAGGATGCTCCTTTATTTTAAGATGGTAATTTCTGGAGAGATGATTCTGAAAGTTTCTCCAAACAGACGTATTTTCACATCAGTACAATGCATGATATTCTTATTTTTACCATGAATTCAAAGTTCATTGTTAAGATATAAGTTAAGAATTTGTACACATTTTTTTGTGTTCATTCTTTTTGAGGAAAAAACAAAAACAAAACAATTATTGGTTCTATGAAAATGACCTAAACAGCTAATAGGAATAAAAAGTAACTTTACTAAAAGTTTCTGAAAATGTCTTGCGTCGAATGCTTCAAAAGTGCGGCGTATTTACAATGGCATGACCAAATATTTAGGTGAAAATAAAGCTTGCCTAACAACATAGTAGTTTGAAAACACTAAATAAATATGCTGAGGCCAAATGTAGAACATGACTAACTTGATTGAGTCCAGAAGGATGTCGTTTTAAAAAAAAAATCAAAGAGTTCATTAAATTTGGGAAGTGGCCGCTTTCTCTCTCTCTCTCTCTCACACACACACACACACACACACACACACACACACAAGCCTGTGCACACAGCTTCTGTTAGACATCAGCATCCACACACATTCATTCTTTGTCTTTTAGTTCTAAATCCAAAACAACCATTTAAAAAGAAGCTAGCTGAGGAGTCATTATCTGCTTGTTTGTTTATTTGTTCTTCTTTTTTTTTTATTTCCCGGACTCTGCGGCTGGGCTTCATTCAGGTTGATTACAGTGGAGTGGTGGTCTGTCATTTAGATGCTCCAGATTGATTTTAAAGTGCTCTGTGAAACGCCACACACCACACTGCCGGCCCAGTAAAACCTCTCCTCTCTCTCCACCTCAAAAGTGCTTGTAAAAAAACCTATTATGAGGAACAAGGGGAGAGTGAGTTTCAAAGCAAAGTCAACCCTCCATTCCTACAGGACCAGCTCCTAATTACTCTGTGATTAACCATGGGACTCACAAAGCCAATATTTGGCTCTTTATAATGCCATGATGACAGGAAACAGAATGGGGGAAATGCACACTAAAAAAAGCCCGACCAATGTTGTTTGAAGGGCAGTGGGGAACATCTGTGGCTGTTTAGGAGTAAGTAGCCAGTAGTCAAAGCTCTAACAGATTCAGGTGTCATCCTAATTCCTCCTGTTTGCCTCTTGATGCTCTGTTAGCTTGATTTCTACAAAATTCAGCACATTTATTCAAAAGATCCTGTGACATCCTATTAAAGTTACCAATGCCTTGCATAACAAATAAAATAAAAAAAAACATCTATGGAAACAATGGCAATTAAGCAGGGGGTGATTTTGTTCACATCTGGAGTGGATTTTCTCACCAGAACAGTCCACACACTATCAGCTCTACAGTTGCCTTCTCCCCCCTCTGTGCTGCTAAATTGGGGACTGTATTGGGTCAAGGGGAGCATGTATTTTTATTTTTTATTTTTTGGTTAAAAGCAGATGGTTGGTTTATATTAGCTCAGGAAGGTGATAAACAGCTTTGACGCACTGTCAAATCACCAATAGAGTGATCATGGAAGCCCGCGCTCTGTGTTCAGAGACTGTGGCATGGGTACTTTTGACCTGTAATGTTAAATAAATGACATACATTCGGACTTACTATTCTTTGGGTTTCTTTTTTCCATAAGAACATGTTTTGTGAATGTTTCAACTGCTGCTCATACAGTGAGAGTCAGTTACACAGATATTGTATGGACAAAAACATAAACACTGATACACAGAAAACAAAAGTAAATGTAATGAAGAATTTTATTTTTAGGGTGAATTATTCCTTTAAGATTTCACCATGGATGTCTAAATCTGCAGGTGTCAAAATAAAATAAAATAAAATAAAATCTGATGATTCAAATGTGTTGTGGCCATTTTTTTTTTATTGACTATTTGAGGATGAACCATACTATTTTATTAATTTTATATAGCATAAAATCAACTTTTATTTTATTAAAAGCAGAAAAGCAGTTCATGAAAAAACTAATTATTATTTTATTTTTGATTTATTTTGGTTGGAAATGAAAAACCACAGTATGGGTAAATTAAAAGCCATGACATATTCACTGCTTTCATTAAATATTTGGGTGAACTATAGATTTCACTGTGGATGTCTTTAGACAAATACAATAAAATAATCATACAATATTAAATTCTAAGCTTTATATATATATATATATATATATATATATATATATATAATCACACATTAAAAGTCGAACTTAAAAGTTTTTCTTCAACCTGCTTAAGTACATCTTTATATGCAATTACATCTGCTGTCTTTGAAATGTGCTGTATGATACTTTTATGCCATTTTTATTGAAACAGGTATTTAAATATATTTGTATCATTTGCATTGATGAAGTCTCATTTTAGTACAGTTAAAATATATGAACTTTAAGTGTAACATCTTTACATATGCTTTAGTTTGTTAGTCAACACATTAAAATGAGTGGACTTCTTTAATGCATGACAAGATCATTGAAACAATCATTTAAAATGTACTTTAAAGTAAAACCTTTCATTTGACATTATGAAAAGGTACACTTTTTAAGAGTGTATTAAAAACTGTAGTCATGAAAGTGTACACTCTTAAAAGCTTTTATTTCATTAATTAAATTATATATTTATATATATATATATATATATATATATATATATATATATATATATATATATATATATATATATATAATCACACATGACCAAATCAACCTGACTACGTTAGGTTGCACCAGTTCATTTAAGGGTTAAAGGAGGCAGACATTGCTCCATGTTATCACTTTTTACATAAGTACGTATTGTTCCATTGTTAGAAATGTTTCAATGTCATAATTGAATTTTTAATGGCTCTAAGATAAAGTCCAGAAAGCATGAGGAAAGTGTGTGGGTAGGTAGGTTAGCCTGAGCCCTAAGGTAACAGCAACGACCAGCTATTTCATCCGTCAGGCCGTCATTGCAGTGGCTCTGTTCAGCACTGATAAGACTTTTGGGTGGACCTAGCAGAGCTGTGCACATGCATTACACACTCCTTCTTATTAATCTTCAGAAACAGATAACATGACGTCCGTAAGATGATCCTGATCATGTCCTCTGTGAACTGGTTTATGCACCATATGTTTTTTCCCCTGTGGTTTCGAAGCCACTAACGCGTCTTTGAGTGTGAAATTACGTACAGGAAGGGATGAGCTCGGTTTTTTTACATTCACATTTAGAGGAAACATTTGTTCTCTCGGAGTTGCTGTTCCCCTCTCTCATCATAAGCGCAGGCTTTGCTCGAGCACACAATGAGAATGAGAAGCGATTGTTTTAACCTCTATCTCATGGCCTTTGAAGATGTGATTCGCTTCCTCACCTGAAGGAAGTTTCAGAACTCTGCACAGTTAGAAAGCGAGAGCAACCCAGTCTCGCTCCGCTTTGTTATCATCGCAGTCATCTCTAACAATGAAAAACACTGTCTGCTGTGTGCACATGTGAACATTTCAATGGAGGGGGGATGGGCCAGGTCATTAGAGAGCAGGGATAAAGGGAGGGCAGTAGGCACAGGAAACAGAGAAACATGTTGACAGAGTGCAAGAGGAAACGTTGAGAGATATGACGAGACAACAGAGTTATATATATATATATATATACCCTGTGGTCTTAACGGCTTGCCCACCGAAACCTACTGGACATTCGGTGATAGCAATCTATTGACCAGACCTTTTTCGGTTGGACATTATCACATTTCCTTCAGAAGTCACCCCTGATATGCTTGACCATGCTGCGCTGGTGATAACTTGATTGGCAATCATCACTCAGTGAACTTTTAGGTACCAGCAACCTTGTAAAAAATATTACGTAATTCTTCAAAATGTGCTTCATGTGGTAATTTCTAAATTAAATGATTTTGTTCAAGTAAAAAAAAAAAAAAAAAAAAAACTTTAACATGAAAAATAATGACTGGTTTCCAACTGGTTTCTCAAAGACTCTGTCAGTGGTTGGTCAGAAACAAAGCCACGCCCCTAAATTAACACTATTTGTTGAACCAGTGTTGCTGTTGCTGGGCAGGTTAGGTTCTCAAACAAACAAGAGAAATGTTTTGATACAGCAACAGGACAGCAGTTTTATATATATATATATATATATATATATATATATATATATATATATATATATATATATATATATTTAAGGTAAATATATCCAGAAAGGGTTTACTTTTAGCTCTTTTTATGAATTTAGATAAAAGGAGAAAGTACCTTAACGTTAAAAAACCACATACTTCTATACATAACAATACATGTACGGACAAATAAACATAAAAACACGCACATTTTTCAAACTCTACTGGTCATTCAATGCTAGTGATCTATTGACTAGACCCTTTACAGCTGGACATGATCATATTTCCTGCAGAAGTCACTCCTGATGTCCTTGACCATGTTGCATCAGTGATAACTTGATTGACCATTATCACTCAGTGAACTTATAGGTACCAGGTACATCACTTTACTGTGTTTTGATACTCACAATAGTGTAAGTGTCAGATTTACATGTTTTATATTGATACAATGGTGATACTACATGTGCATATCCACTCAAATTAATCACTACATGCCAGGGCCATTTTTAGCCATGTGGAGTGCGTGTGTGAATTCCCGTGGAGGGGGCTGGAGTGGAGCAACCATGTTGCACACACATGTTGCTTTTAATGATGGGTTTTGATAAAAGAGCTTTGGATTAGGCACAAACTTTTTTTCATTTATGGTATATCACTTTATCATCATTCAATAACAGTTGAGCTACATTGGCGGAAATGTGCTTCCCTTAGTTGTGATGTCAGAGAATTTCTTCAGAAAATAGAGATGTATGAGGAAGATTAACCAGAATTATTCATACCCTTGTGAAAAACAAGTACATTATTATATTTTTTAAAAAAGGAAGTAATATCATTTTTAAAGAATATACTTAAATGCAATGCTTTCAAACACTTAATAGCATCATATATTGATATATTTACAATAAATGAAAATGTGTTTTAGTTTAAATTTATATTGGATATATTTGGTCGAACTTAAAAGTTTTTTTTCGACCTGCTTAAGTACATCTTTATATGTAATTACATCTGCTGTCTTTGAAATGTGTGCATGATACTTTAATGCCATTTTTATTGAAACAGGTATTTAAATATGTTTGTATCATTTGCAATGATGAAGTCGCATTTTTGTACAGTTAAAATATATGAACTTTAAGTGTAACATCTTTACATATGCTTTAGTTTGTTAGTCAACACATTAAAATGAGTGGACTTCTTTAATGCATGACAAGATCATTGAAACAATCATTTAAAATGTACTTTAAAGTAAAACCTTTCATTTGACATTATGAAAAGGTACACTTTTTAAGAGTGTATTAAAAACTGTAGTCATGAAAGTGTACACTCTTAAAAGCTTTTATTTCATTAATTATATCATCTGCAGTTATACTTATAATGATGGAAAATACACATCAATTGCACATTTAATACAATTAAGCACTCTTCTTTTCCCCAGATATGTCCAGGTCCATAAACATAAAACCTCTCTAATGTATAAATTATGAACGTACACTTTAAACACATGGTTCTAACTCTAGATGAGGAAACGAACTAAGATACCAACGTTTTTTGACATTGTTTGTACTGCATGTGAAATTGTCCATGGGGTAGAAGTGTATGTTTATTGTTTTGTATTTGTACGTTTATTCTCTTTAAATTAATATGTATTGAGATGCATAGCAGCAGTGAAGGCTTCATGTTCTAGTTCAGGCTGCAACATTCAACATGTGACATTCATTCAGTGCAATCAATGGCTCACACATGAGTCACTCTTGAGTAAATAACAAATTCTTCTGACAGAAATTAATCAGTTTCTTCTGCAAAGTTATTAAAAGAGTTCAAAGAGTTCCTCAGATGAGCAGCTCGACACAGTCTGAGTTCATTTTAGAGTTGAACAAAAGAACGGACAATACATATCAAACATAGCAAAAGAAAAGGGCTTTTCACTGTAGGTTATAATCAAGAGGACGTGCAATTAAGAAAATGCACACTATTCAACAAAATGTAAGGTTATTTGAAATGCCATTTGCACCATTTAATGCTGAAACAAAGCTGGTCGAATCAAGTCAGGTCATGCAAAGCATATGTGACCCTGGACCACAAAAACAGTCATAAGTAACACAGATATACTTGTAGCAGTAACACAATACATTATATGGGTGAATTTTTTTTTTCTTTTATTCCAAAAATCATTAGGATATTAAGTGAAGATCATGTTACATGAAGATATTTTATACATTTCCTACCATAAATATATCAAAAGTTAATTTTTGGTTAGTACTATGCATTGCTAAGTACTTAATTTGGACAACTCTAAAGGCAATTTTCACAGTATTTAGATGTTTTTGCACCCTCAGATTCTAGATTTTCAAATAGTTGTATCTCGGCCAAATATTATCCTATCCTTAAAAAACAGCATCAGTGGAAAGCTTATGTATTATTAGAAAATTGACCTGGAAAATTGTGTGGTCCAGGGTCACAAATGTGTTACTGAAACACAGACCCTTGAATAGAAAAAAAATAAAAACATTCAAATCGACAGAAAACCTCTGTGAAGAAGTTTTGTACAAACAAAAACATTCAATTTTTTAAATATATTTTATCATTTTAATGTATTCTTGTAAATCTGTAAATAGATGCCATTTAGCCTAAATGTGGGTGATTTAAAGTTCAATACACACACACACACACACACACACACACACACACACACACACACACACACACACACACACACACACACACACACACACACACACACACACGTTAAACTTTTCAAAAATGTAAGTACTGAAACCATTAAATTTGCACATATCAATATATATATATATATATATATATATATATATATATATATATATATATATATATATATATATATATATATATATATATATATATATATATATATATATTTCAAATGCTTTCAAAAGACTCTTATGGCAAAACTCCGCAGGATGTGAAGGGTTAACCTTCCCTTCGCAGTGCATTGTGGGATAGCGAATGATCAGCGATGGCGGCCAGACCAAAGCATCTGAAACTTTTCATTGTAACTTTATTGCATGTAACATTCCTTTCTTTGCACGTATTTATCGACGCCGCAGACGTGACGTGGGATGAAAACGGATACATCCTGTACTGTCCGTGCATGGGTAATGAGAGCAGGACGCTTCTGAGACGTTCACTCATTAGCTCAAAGTCTTCAATGACAGTTAAATGAAGCGTGTAAACCAGAAGCCAGGACTGTACAGTTAAAAAGCGTCTGCATTGTCTGAGTTGTATTGGAATGATAAACACGTCTCTCCTATATGTTCTTCTTCAGGTCGGTTTGGAAACCAAGTGGATCATTTTCTTGGATCATTGGCTTTTGCTAAAATGCTGAACCGAACACTCGCGGTTCCGCCGTGGATTGTTTACCGCCATCACGCGCCACCTTTTACAAATGTAAACACTACACCTGTCACTCGAGCAGGAAATCACACTTAAACTGATAGTGTTTGGAGCACAGTAGCTGCCTGCTTTACAACTGCTCCAAACCAGAGCTATTTTAGTATTATTTATATACACTTAGTCTTTATTAATACTTCGGATTGTTTTATTTATGTTTTGTTTTCATTTGTAGTTTAAAATGTAATATTTTAATATATTTTGATAAATAATATTTCTATTTGGCTTTATTTTTAATTAGCTTATAGTAATTTTACTCATTTTCATTTGATTTACCCAAGTTTTTCCATATGCTAATTCTATTTTTATTTAATTTCAGCTTTATTTCACTTGTCAAAAATGATCTGTAAACAACATTGGGCAACATTTTATATTATTATAGCTTTTATTTAATATTATTAACTTTGTTTTCATTTTAATTTGAGTTTGTTTTAGTCCTTTTGTCATGTGCTTTTGTCACACAAACACACACACACACTTTTGTTTAGCTTCAAAATCATTTTAGATAGTTGCCAAGGCAAGTTGTCTAATTTTCAGTTTTTCCCCCCTTTAATTTGATGTTTCATCTAATATTTATATTTCATCCAGTAACAGTTTTGAATAGTTTTAGTATTTTACACTAGTTTAGTTTAGTTACAATAGCAACATTGGTTCAGACTGATCATTGGTTGGTTCATATTGGTCATTAGATAGTCCAGACTTATCACAAGTTGTTCCAAGCTGGAAAACTATCAGTGACCAGCTAGTTTTGAAACGTAGTGGCTGATCAAACATCTAATGACTAGCTGTTACACTAGTAGATCAATAGGAGAAAGGAGAAATAAATTGATAAGGTACAGTATGCTTCTGTGTTTCTCTGGAACAGGTGCATGTTCCCTACAGTGAGTATTTCCAGTTGGAGCCAGTGAAGCAGTACCACCGTGTGGTGAGTCTAGAGGACTTCATGGAGCACTTGGCTCCTAAGCACTGGCCCCCGGGTCAGAGAGTGGCCTACTGCTTTGAGTCCGCAGCTCACAGGAGCATAGACAAAAAGAGCTGTCCGATGAAGGTAATATGACTGTTCGTTCTTCAAGATGTGCTTCATTTCTGTCTTTTTGGCAGACCTTTGGCAGACATAAAACTTATTTTTTCTGATCTATTATGCCGCATGCTATGGAAACACTGCCATCTATTGGACTTCTAGCAGATCTGAATCTTATTTCTGGAAAGCAGCATGCATTCCTAAATATCCATAACAGTCCACTTGTAATGTAGCCTGTCGATTCTGATGCAGGATGGAAATCCATTCGGTCCATTTTGGGATCATATCGGAGTCAACTTTGATCGCTCTGTTCTTTTCGGAGGACTGTCATTCAGTTCCTACTACCAGCCGCACTGGATAAAAAGGTACATTTGAGCTGAAACACTCGCATAAACTATAGCACTTAGACTCTCTCTCCCCTACTTTTCTCACTCTCAATCTCTGTGTTTCTCTATTTCTTCAGGTTTCCCCCAAAAGAGCATCCAGTTCTCGCTCTTCCAGGAGCCCCAGCGCAGTTCCCCATTCTAGAGGAGCACATTGGACTGCAGGAGTATGTGGTGTGGTCTGAAAAAATGGTGCAGGAAGGAGAAAGTCACATCAGAAGCCTGCTAAACCGACCCTACGTAGGAATTCATCTGAGGATTGGCTCAGATTGGGTGAGCTTTGTGTGTCCTGATGTGAATTTCCCATAATTAAAATTCAAATGGCAAATTTTATTTAATTTTTTATTATCAGAAGTGCACTTACAAAATATTATAATGCCTTTCAATATTATTTTTGAGTGAAAATAATACTTGGCAGCAGACACTTTTATACAAATCGACTTACGAAAGAGGAACTAACTGTTAAATCAATTTATTAACAGTGTGTTAAATTAATGACTTTTATAATGTTACAAAATATTTATTTTCAAATAAATTCTGCTGTTTTGAATTTTGAAAGCTGACAATTACATAATACATGATACATAAATTACATTTTAGTAATATCAAAGCAGAAATGTTTAATGTTAAAATATTTCACAATGTCTGTACTATAATTGAAAATATTTTATCAATTTTAAAAATCTAAATATATATATATATATATATATATATATGTATATATTTAATAAATTAATAAAATAGTCTTAGACATGGTATAACAAACAAAGATTTAAATAAATAGATCCTACTGGATATGATATAGAAATTCCAGTAAATTATATGATCTCATCATAACATTTGTGCTCCAAAGTTATAACTGATTTATTTTTGATGGTTTTATTTCTGAAGTACCAATACAAAAAGCAGAATTTTAGGCCTGAACTGGATCATACACATCATCCTTCTAACTATTTTTTTTTTTTTACCATTCCAGCAAAATGCCTGCAAGCTTCTGAAGTCAGGTGATACCGGTCCTCACTTCATGGCATCTCCACAGTGTGTGGGATACGACCGGCAGACTGCCCTGCCGCTGACCATGACCATGTGCTTACCGGATCTGTCTGAGATCCGCCGTGCGGTGAAGCTCTGGGTGAAGAAGACCAACGCTCAGTCAGTTTACATAGCCACCGACTCTGAATCACACACCGCAGAGATTCAGAAACTCTTCAAGGGCAAGGTGAGGATTAACCGTTTAACATTACAGATGTTACAGAAAATAAAGCTGATGACAGATTTTGTGCAGGTGAAGGTCGTGAGCTTGCAGCCGGACACTGCTCAGATTGACCTGTATGTCCTCGGTCAGGCCGATCACTTCATCGGCAACTGTGTTTCGTCCTTCTCAGCCTTTGTTAAAAGGGAGAGAGATGTTCACGGGAGACCCTCGTCATTCTTTGGAATGGACTACCTAGGAAAAAGGAAAGGAAAAGAGGAACTCTAATAAAATGACGGAGTTACGTTTTTTTGTAACTGGTAAGCTGGTTGACGTTTTGCATGTTTCAGGTGTTTGGTGATATTTTCAACAAGAACATTTGGTTATAGGGTTCATGTAATTAAATGAAGGGAGAACAAGAGTTAGTTCCTTAATAATTTCTCTGGATGCTGCATTTCTCCCATGTTGCACTACTACATTTACTGTGATCAACCATGATATCATTGAGATTTTTCTACTGGCTCATTTGCATTTTTTGAGGATGTAAAACCTGCCCCCTGTGAGGGTTGAGAAATTCTGCTAGAGAGACAAGTCAAGGGTTAGTAGTTGGAAATTGCACTTTTTATAGTTGAAGGCCATTTAAGACCTCCAGAGGCATCCAGATGTGCAGTGCTCTAGTGATTGCTGAAAATGAACATATGTGTCACTGTATGAAAAGAATGTCTGCATCAAATCAAATTGCAGAAATGTTTTATAAATGTTTTAAGATGTACGTATTAGTAATTTTGTACAACTTTAAAAGACATTCCTCAAGTTAGTTTACAATTAAAAATATTGCAAGCAGTATTTTGTGTGAATGTTTTATGTTTGTTCTTCGGTTTTATGATCTGTTTAAAAAGGCTTTCTTTTGAAATTTAAACCAAATGAGTATATATGCATTTAAAAAAAGTTATGAATAAATAAATAAATAACAAACATTTAAATGCAATGGTTAATGCCCTACAGTTCAATTTCAAATTTTCACATTTCAAATTTTTTTTTATATATTTGAAAGAAGTCTCTTCATAGCTCATCCAGGCTATTTATTTGATAAAACTACAGTAAAACTACAGTTTAAAATAAGTGATTTCTATGTTAATGTATTTTAAAATGTAATCTATTCATGTGATGCAAAGCTGAATTTTCAGCATCATTCCTCAAGTCTTCAGTGTCACATGATCCTTCAGAAATCATTCTAATATGATGATTTTCTGCTCAAAAAATATTTCTCATTATCAGTGTTGAAACCGTTCCGCTGCTTACGATTTCTTGTGGAAACAAAAAAAAAATCAAATTTAGATGTATCTAAAGTTATATATATATATATATATATATATATATATATATATATATATATATATATATATATATTTTTTTTTATAGAAATGTTTTGTAGCAAAATAAATGACTTTGCTATTAATAAATGACTTTACTATTAACTTCAGTAAATTTGAAGCATCACTGCTAAGTAAAAGTATTAATTTCTTCAAAAAAATAAATTAATATAAATAATGAATAAAATACAATATTTATTATTTTTTTGTATGGAAAACAACTGAGTTTTAAATATCTATTTGTCATTTTGAAAATGTTTTTTTGTTGTTGTTGTTGCTTATTTAAACCCTAAGTCATTACATAATTTTATTAGTGGTACTTTGTTGTTATTCCATCGCTTTAAAAACAAAACATACAAACTACATACAAATCTATAGGGTCCATTTGAAATGGCTTGGGAATGTGCACCTCGAGTCTGGCTCGATCCAGCCCCAGGAGCAGATCCATCCCGGCCTGCAGGGGGATCACAGCACAGCTCGCCTCTCTCTCCTCTCTCTCCTCTCTGGGACAATCATGGCTGACGGAGCTCGTGACGAGAGACACGGTGATTTCATATACTTCAGCGCTTAGAGATTTGAGAGCTATGTGCCTCTGACTGATATGAAGGCGACGGTGATCTTCGGCGTAATTTACAGGTTCAGTTGTTCGTGAGGGGAGAGGTGAGTTACATTATGTGTGTATTTCTACAGTGTGTGCTCTATCTATGACACGGTTTGTTTGCCGTTGCCAGGCCGCTTGTTTGAGTCTCTGAGGAGCTCCATCCTCATAGATACCTTTATATGTCTTGACAAGCTAAAATGAGCAATATTATAGTATCAAACTATAAAATACCATAATTTCCGATGAAACAACCACATTAATTTTCAGGAGAACAGACAATTATTGTCTCGCAGTTGAGTCTGTAGTCTGTTTATCGCCGTTATCTCTCGCTATATTATAATAAAACAGCTGAGCCTGAGATTGACTCAATTAAAACAGATATGTTTGAGATTAAATGATTTCGGACGGGCTCGTGTGTATATTAGCTTTGCTGCTAAAGCTAATTTAGTAGTTAGTAGATTATTTCTCTGTGTGTAAATTGTTATGATCAGTATTTTAAAGATGATAAACTGGGAATAAAAGGATACTTTAGGTAAGTAACGTTATGCCTACAAACTTAATATGTAATACTGAGTACAGGTTGGCTCATGAAAATGATTATTTAGGAGTGTCATAAACGACTCTACATGTCTGTACTTGTAAATGTCTCTAGCAAGCAAGCAAATGTTTATTTATATAGCACTCTTCCAAACTAGTTAATGCAGTTCAAAGTGCTTTACAAGCAAAAAGGAATCCAATACAAAAACAGCAGAATACACCAAATACAAAATAGAAGTAAGCACATTAAAATACAAGAGCAAAATGTAATATAAAGGTGAAATATAAAACATGAAGCAAAAAGATTAAAAAGAAGGAACTAAATGTCTGTACCTACTTTGCAACCAATTAAAACACATCACTTTCATTTAGCTCTATACTTGGTTTGAATAGTTGGAAAGTTGGAAAAAAAGTAAAACATATTGCAATATACTGTTCCACCCAACTCGTATAAATAACTACTTGTCAAATTTCCATTAGTTGGTAACTGACATTATTTCTAACCTAAGAAGAAAAGGTTGAACTGTTTTGATATTCCATCAATACATCAATAGTATAATGGTATGAGATAAAGAGACAAAATTATGAGATACTAAATAATAATTATAGCTTAAGTCATGAGAATTATGAGATATAAAAGTGTTTTAAAAATGTAAATCTATTTTTTTGTGTCAATTTCAGCTTTTTATTTCATAATTATTTTTGACAGTATCTCATAATTATGTTTCATTATGAAATAATTAAAAAAAATATAAAATCATTCATAGTATGATGGTGTGAGATAAAGAGACATAATTATTAGATACTAAGTCATACTTATGGTATAGGAGATAGAAAGGTAATTTAAAAGGTGTCTCTAATTTTAACTTTTTGTAAATATAGTTTTCTTTTGGTCAATTTAAACTTTTTATCTATGTGACATAGTATCTCATAATTTTGACTTTGTTTCATAGCTATGAAATAAAAAATAAAAAATAATTCACCAAAATCATCAACAGTATGATGGTATTGGATAAAGAGAGAAAATTATGAGATACTAAGTCATAATTATTTCTTAAATAAAAAAGTATTATAAGATTAAAAGTTTATTTTAAAATTCTCAGTTTAATTTTTGTTTTTGTCAATTTCAACTTTTTATTTCATAATTGTGACATAGTCTCATAATTATGATTTGGTTTAATATTTATGAAATAATTTGTAAAAAAGTTTTATTGTTTTAATAATTTAAATTTTCTCTTTATGATGTACTCATCATGAAAATGGGATTTCGTATATTTATTGTAAGCTAGAAATGTCCTTATTCTGTTTTATTGTTTACCAAATATGTATTTATTCAGTGTTTTAATGAAAAAGGTTACTACAGTTTTGCTTGCCTAGATAAATATGTTCTGTGTTTGTTTGGTATCATCATAACACTGGTTTTTCTCTTGACTTTGACATTTCACTGAGTTGCATCATGTTTTGCAGGCTGTGATGCTGGCAGCACCAACACTGTGAAATAAACTACAATCTTATTAGGAGAAGCCAGCAGAAACGCCAGAGCCATCAAAATGTCTAAAAGCAAAAGCTCTGAATCCGTTAAGGTAGTGGTGCGCTGTCGCCCCATGAATGAGAAAGAGCGAGCCGCCAATTTCGAGAGGGTGGTCTCAGTGGATGTGAAGTTTGGGCAAGTGGCCGTGCGCAACTCTCGAGGTGCGTCCTCCCATGAGCACCCGAAAGTGTTCACCTTCGATTCAGTCTATGACTGGAATTCAAAGCAGATGGAGCTCTACGATGAGACTTTCCGGCCATTGGTGGACTCTGTACTGTTTGGCTTCAATGGGACCATCTTTGCATACGGCCAGACAGGCACCGGAAAAACGTTCACAATGGAAGGGGTACGAAACGACCCCGACAGGAGGGGTGTCATTCCGAACTCCTTCGAACACATTTTCACACACATCTCTCGCTCTCAGAACCAGCAGTACTTGGTCAGGGCTTCATACTTAGAGATTTATCAAGAAGAGATCAAGGACCTTTTATCGAAAGACCAATCGCGCCGTCTGGAGCTCAAAGAGAGGCCGGATACGGGTGTCTACGTTAAAGACCTCTCTTCATTCGTCACTAAAAGTGTTCGTGAGATTGAGCATGTAATGAACGTGGGGAACCAGAACCGCTCGGTTGGCGCGACTAACATGAACGAGCACAGCTCTCGCTCTCACGCGATCTTCGTCATCACCGTTGAGTGCAGTGAGTTGGGTCCTGATGGAGAGAACCACATTCGGGTTGGGAAACTCAACCTTGTTGACCTGGCAGGAAGTGAAAGACAGACCAAAACTGGTGCTCAGGGCGAGCGTTTGAAAGAGGCCACCAAAATCAACCTCTCTTTGTCAGCTTTGGGTAATGTCATCTCCGCGCTGGTGGACGGGAGAAGCACCCACATCCCGTACCGTGACTCTAAACTTACAAGGCTGCTTCAGGATTCCTTGGGCGGAAATGCCCGTACGGTTATGGTGGCCAACATCGGACCTGCTTCCTACAATTTGGAGGAGACGCTGACCACGCTACGCTATGCAAATCGCGCCAAAAACATCAAGAACAAACCCCGTGTCAATGAAGACCCCAAGGATGCACTGCTTCGTGAGTTTCAGGAGGAGATTGCCCGCTTGAAAGAACAGTTGGAGAAAAGGTCTGGCAGGAAGAGGAGAAAGAGGAGGAGAAGGAGGGTTGGAGAAGCTGGAGAGGAGTTAGAAGATGGGGAGGAGGATGATGATGAGGAGGAAGACGACGAAGAGGAAGGAATGGATGCGGATAAGAACGCCACGGATTATTGGCGTGAACAACAAGAGAAGCTGGAGAAGGAGAGGAAGGCCATCATGGAGGACCACAGCCTGGTGGCGGAGGAGAAGCAGCGGCTGCTGAAAGAGAAAGAGAAGAAGATGGACGATCTTCACAAAGAGAAGGAGGCGTCAGAGATGCTGGCGGCCAAAGTTAAGGTTAGAAAGTGCACATCTCAGGTAAAAGTTTGAGATCAAAATAATTTTCATGTTTATGAAAAAAAGTCTCCTTTGCTCAACAAGTCTGTATTTATTAGATATAAAATGCAGTAAAAAAAAGTAATATTGTGAAACATTTAGGGCTGGGAAAATAAATAAATGCATCGCGAATCGAGAAATGATTTTCCGAATGCATTGCGATTCTTTCTTGAATAGATTCTGAGCTTAATTTTTAACGTCAGATGGCACTCCATGCTTTAGAAACAACCGTACTCTGCTTGTTTCCAAATACCTACACACACTTGAACCTAAAATAATAATTCATAAAAATCGAAAAGGTTGAAGCGAATTACAAAGGTGTTCACAGTGGGCTGTCTTTACATTAATGTCGCGCAATAAAGCATCCTAAACTGAGGTGAAATTACATGATATGCCGAATGCATTAGCACTCTTTAGCCCTCTTCTTCATGAGCATTTGAGTGTGCGGATAAAAACTAGATTAGAGCGCCATCTGCTGTTAAAATCTAAGCTCAGAGATGATTCCAGAGGAATCGCGGTGCTTTCTGAAAATCTAAGAACCAATCCACAAATCAATTCTGCATCAATTTATTGTCTCAGCCCTAGAAACATTATTGCAAATTAAAATAACATTTCTATTTTAATATATTATTTAAAAAAGTATTTATTCCTGTGGTGTCAAAGCTGAATTTTCAGCATCATTACTCCAATCTTTAGTGTCGCATGATCCTTCAGAAATCATTCTTATATGTTGATTTGGTGTTAAAGAACATGCTTATTATTACATGCATATATTTGTTTTAAATAGAGTTTTTGTTGTAACATTAAAAATCTTAGTGTCAGTTTTCTAATAAAAGTATCAGTTTGTAAACAGGATTACCTGTTTTAATGGTAGTAAACAACTGGTAAAACAAATATAGTGAAATTGTTGCAAATATACTGTGGAGAAAAAAAAAAGTACTTTTTTTGTTTTGTGTTTAAATAATAATAATTATATATATATATATTTGGACTACACTGATTGCACTGTATGTTGTTTTTGCAGCACAACAGAGAAATCTGTTTTCTCTCCTCATGTTTGATTTACACTGCGAACTCTCAGATTTAATGAAATATATTGAAGATTAGAAATCAGTTTCAGAAACAAATATCCTTAGCAATCCATCCCTTGTGTTTTCAGGATAAATGAATGCATTTGACTTATCTGATAAGCAGTTTTTCACTTTCAGGCCATGGAGAGCAAGCTGCTGGTGGGAGGAAAGAACATTGTGGACCACACCAATGAACAGCAGAGGATTCTGGAGCTGAAGAGACAGGAGATAGCCGAACAGGTACAGTTTCCAATAACACACTGTAGAGAGATTGAGCTGGACTGTGTTTCAGTCCTCAAGGTTGTTTAAAGGAGACGTGTTATTTGAGCCTCCTTTTAGTTTATGTGGATATTTTGGGAATCTGGATTCTAAATGGAGAAAAAAGTGCTGATTAAAGCTTTTTTTATATTTTTATAACTCAGCAGTCCTATCTACAATAAATTCTGATTCATTTTGTGACCTGGCATTGTGTTCAACAGTTCATTTATATCTAGACAGTGATAGGACAGAAATATGTATATCAATTTCTCACTGTTAGGACATTATTAAACATTATATGAGCAGTACCACTTAGGCATCTGAAATGCAGAGATGTTGAAAACATTCATAATGTGTGTGTGTGTGTGTGTGTGTGTGTGTGTGAGCAGAAAAGGCGGGAAAGGGAGATGCAGCAGGAGATGGAGTGTCATGACGAAGAGACATTGGAGCTGAAAGAGACGTACAGCTCCCTGCAGCAAGAAGTTGACATTAAGACCAAGAAATTGAAAAAGGTATCTGTCTGTCTGTCTAGATAGGCTGCTGTAAAAAGGATTTTAGGAAGGCTGTGTGTGCATGTGATCAGATGTATTTTTAGAGTCCAGCTGTATTCGCTGGGGTCATTAGTAGTAGGACAGCTCTCCTGCCAGATCTCCATCCTCCCTGTTGAGAATCATCTGCACATGACTGAATTTGACCTAGTTTTGTTTGAGTTTATAGAGCAAATGCTTTACCTATTCCTGTAAAGAGCCTCATATTTTTTTTAATGAGCTGTCTGTTTCTGTCTCTTCCCTTGCGTAGCTCTTTTCCAAGCTGCAGTCTGTGAAGGCGGAGATTCAGGACGCCCAGGATGAACATGTCAAATACAGGCAGGAGCTGGAGCAGACGCAGAATGAGCTGACCAGAGAACTCAAACTTAAGTATGCCAATCATTCTAACCATAACCAGAAGGGATCAAAACATAATGAACTAAATGATATATTCAATATCAGTGATTAATTCATAAATACAGATGGATCCAATATATCCACTGATAATCCATAGAATCACCAGTATTTCTTGCTACAAATGCATTTTAAAATGTACTGATTCATATTGCTGTTAATTGAATCGAGTCAGGTTGAATCACTCCGAATCGCTTTCGAATCGAAAGAGAATCCAGTGAATCCTGAATCAGTTGTCACTTCATTTGATGCACATACGTGTTCCTCTAGCTATTGGATAGTTCCCATTATTTCTACATTGCCACTATAAAATCAGCATGTTTTGTCATATATGGGTGCAGTGGTCAGTGTTTGGTTTAGTGTGGAGGATGAATTAAAAAAAATTACCACTAAAGGCATTCTGACCTAATTAAGTTGTGTTGGTCTGACTGCTTGGAAATCTAGACACACCACTACTGTATTACGGATGTTAACTGTTTAACACACACACACACACACACACACACACACACACACACACACACACACACACACTAAGACTCTAGTGTACTGAGCAGTGTCCATTAAGGGAAGATTTATCTGACAGGCTGCTTTTGAGTCCAGTAAGCAGAATAGATGTTAATGGCAAATATCTTTCAAGATTCAAGATAAAGAAAAAAGTAAATGGGAAGACATTTGCTAGTTTGCAAGTTTTTAGAAATGTACTTTTTGTATGTTTTGTATGTAATTCTATCTCAAGCAGCGAGTCTGATAGATGTGAATGAGAATGTGACTCTCTCTCTGTGACTTCCTGTAGTCCGCAATCATCTCCTTGGTCTTGCTGATGTTTAGATAGAAATTGCTATCAGCATACCATGCTGTGAGTGCATTAACTTAATCTCTGTAGGATGTCTCATTGCCTTTAGTGATGAGTCCTAGGATAGTAGTATCGTCAGCAAATTTGAGGATGATGTTGTAGCTATGCTTAGAGCAGCCGTAAGTGAACAGGGATTACAAGAGAGGACTGAGTACACATCCCTGTGGGGCACCAGGGCTGAGTGTGAGTGAGGAGGATGTGTGATTGCCATTCCTAACCACCTGGGGTCTGCCGGTCAGGAAGTCCAGGACCCAGGTACATAAGTGACTGTTAAGACCCAGATCTGTCAGTTTGGCTTAAAAGTTGGTAGGGATGATGGTGTTAAATGCAGAGCTGTAATCAACGAACAGCATCTGCACATAGGTGTCTCTTCCCTCCATGTGCTCTAGGGCAGAGTGTATGGCCATTGCAGTGGCATCATCAGTGGATCTGTTTGAGCAGTAAGCAAATTCGAATGGGTCCAGGGTATCCGGTAGAGAGGAGCAGATGTGGGATTTGACTAGATGTTTGATGCCAGTGCTACAGGTTGGTAGTAATTCAGACAGGGAACAGGGATGATGGTGGTTTGCTTGAAGCATGTGGGGATCAACGTTAGTCTCAAAGAGAGGTTGAAGATGTTGGTGAAGACATATGCTAACTGGACAGCGCAGTTGACATGTCGTTTCAAAGCTGTAAGACCTTTGATCATCTTCAGAACACAAATTAAGTTATTTTGGTTTCACTTTATTTTGATGGTCCCTTTGACACATTAGGTTGACTATAAGTAACATTGCACCTGCATATCTATTAACTTAATAGTGTATTAGTAGACTGGTAGGGTTAGGGTTAGAATAAGTTGACATGTACTTGCAGTTATTTATAGTCAATAGAATGTCTGTTGGGACACCATCACAATAAAGAGTTAGCAGATATTAAGCAGACAGTCGATTAATACTCTAATGAGAGTTAGTTGACATGTAGGTGCAAAGTTGCTTACAGTCAACAGAATGCTCAAAAGGGACCATCAAAATAAAGTGTTACTTTTATTTTTGATGAAATCTGAGAGCTTTCTGACCCTGCATAGACAGCAACCCAACTGATATGTTCAAGGCCCAGAAAGGTAGTAAAGACACACTTAAAATAATCCATGTGACATCGTTGCTTTAACTGTAATGTTATGAAGCTTTGAGAATACTTTTTGTGCACGAAGGAAAAAAAATTACTTCATTTAACAATTTATTTTCCTTTGGGACAGTCCTACGATATGTGTTCATGACAATATCATGATGCATGCGTGTGTCTTCCTTTGCTTGTTAACAAGCCATAGCACATCCGTGTTCTACAGTGGTTATTTCACTCACTGAAATGCAAATCAATTTCTAACCTTTACATATTTTTTTTTTTTTCTGGATTTTTTGGTTGGTGTTCTGTCTCTATACGTTAAAATAAACCTACCATAAAAAATGACAGACCCTTAATTTTTTTTGTAAGTGGGCTAATTTACAAAATCAGTAGGGAATCAACTTTTTCCCATTGTACATCAGAACACCATCTTCTGTGTCAGCATGGGTTGTGGTACTCTCCTGAACGTGCGACCAATACTGATAAATTGTTAAATAAAGTCTTTATTGTTGTTTTCTTGTGCAAAACAAAAAGTATTCTTGTAACTTCATAAAACATTTGAATCACTGATGTCACATGGACTACTTTAACAGGGCTTTGAATGTGGTAGTTCTATTGCAGTCTATGGAGGGTCAGAAAGCTCTTGGATTTCATAAAAAAATAAAGACTTTTAATTTTTAGGTGAATTATCCCTTTAGAATAAATCAAAAGAGCCTGACAAATCTTTAAAGTTTACGTCATTGACCCTTTAACATTTGCGTTGTACCCCCCAGACATCTGATCATAGAGAACTTCATCCCAATGGAGGAGAAGAACAAGATTGTGGCAAGAGCTACTTTTGATGAAGAAGATGACCTTTGGAAAATGACCCCCATCACTCGTATTCAAAAGTACAAATTCTTATTATGGAAAATTGAAGCTGGAGTTAAAATCCTTCACTATAATGTTTCTTCTTCCTCTTCCTCTTTTTTTCTTAGTGATCAGCAGATGATGAAAAGGCCTGTTTCTGCAGTGGGCTACAGACGGCCTCTGAGTCAGCACGCCCGTATGGCCATGTTGATGCAGCCTGATGTCAGATACAAGGTATGCTGACAGTGTTCCCATAATCCCCCGCATGGCACCACACAAAGGATTCAGTTACAGCACTCCCTCACTCTTTACAGTGACACATGTGAGCTCAGGAGAATATTTTGCCTTCATCTTTTTATATTCTCCCTGTCCGTCTTCCAGTCTGAGAATATCCTGCTCCTGGAGTTGGACCTACCCACACGGACCACAAAAGACTACGAAGGGCCGATGATCGCGCCTAAAGTGGCTGCGGCTCTGGAGGACGCTCTGAGGGAGGAGGACGAGATCCAGGTGGACGCCTCTGGTCTTCGTGCCAGCCTGGGCTCCAGTCCAGGCCTCAGTGCCTCAGCTGCTGGGTTTTCCAAGAAACCAAAGTCAGGGTGAGAAATCAACCCTTCCCACCTCTTCTCTTTTGTTTAGTTTTCACTTCTTTGTTTATCCTTGCTTAATATACTTTTTCGTTTTTTCAGCCGCCCAAAAACTGGCAAGAAGGTGAGCACTCCAACTTCAGCTCACAGCCCTTTGTCAGGCCCAGGGTCCCCTCTTTACCCACAATCCCGAGGCCTCGTGCCAAAGTGAAAATAGTGAAAAGCTTCACTGCTTCATATAAACTGACCGGCTTTGGCATTCAAGTTGTCAGTTTTAGACAGATTTACGAAGGTGGAACATCTTGGTGTTTTATTTGAATCAGTCCTAATACTATTTTGTTTTCAGATATCGCTTCAACATCTCGTTTATAGCACAAAAAAGTTAGATATGACGATCTTTAAGTCTTAAAGCTCACCCCAAGATAAAGTTCCACAAATTTAGTTTGCACTCAAGCTAAATTTTATGTTTTGTGTGTGCGTGTGAGGTCATTTAGACAGCAGATGGTGTTAGTTACGTAATTTTAGGAATGTTTTTGTCTGTGTCAAGTTGTAGGATTAACAAATTTCTCACATAAAGTAGCTGGAGATTAGATTTATGCTGGTTTGGGCCATAAAAGCACTGTATTGTTGTTTGACGAGAGAGTAAGCACATTACGTCATTGGCCAAGACCCAAAACAACCTCTAAGCCTTTCTCGAAGACTCTCTGAGTCGCTTTGGCTGGGGGAAGGGGCCAGAAACACACACTTGACCGGGTTGTCATTGCACTCAGCACTGTATACATCCAGTAAGGAAAGGAGTTGGGGGTTTAAAGGTCATTACACACTAAAAATATCAGGGTTCCAAGGTGCCTTAGATTCTCTTTACATACAGAAGTTTGGTCTGAGAGTCCCTTGACCTGATAGCTGGACAGTAGAACCTGTAATCTACACCGAAACCCCTGTGGATGGTTCCTGAATGCTTTGAATTACACCAAAAGTCTGTTGTGTTGGGCAGACTTGTTTTTAATGTTCACGGGGATCTGTAAACAATAGTTTGACATGAGTAAGTCTTATTTCTGTTGAACTGTCAAACCTTGAACTAGTGAGGGTAATACCATTGCCTGCTGCTACTGTAGGGTTCTTCTACCCCTTCTGTCATAGCATAGGGTTTATGTATATAGAGACACGTTAGTAAATAAATCTGCATTATTATTGCAGTTGTATTAAAATCCAAAATAATAATTAAAAGGCTAAGTTATTACCGTACTAGTAAGTTTTATATTCACGCAATTGTAGATACTTTTTAACAGTCGTATTTTCTTTGCTTAGATTTATATGGTTTATTTTTGAATATGTGTTATTTAAAGTTGTGTACAAATTTATTTTTGCATATGAGATTTAAGTATCATTTTCACGTGATTCACCGCATTCTTTTGTTTAGAGCGGAATACGTCGTCATTTAGTAATCGTACACCCTTCGGATTGTCAGAAAGTGTACTGCAAATCCTGATGCTGGTCATTGAAATCAGTAAATATGCATTATCTAATCAATATTAATGCTGCCACTCCTGGCTGTATTAATGCATAAGTCATTGGTTGCTGTTACGTTATTTTTGAGGTTATAGCATGACATAAGAACATCTAAAACATTATAGGCAAAATAGAATTGTATGTCTGCAGTCTAATATTCCACTTTCACCTTCTTCCATGTGATGCATGAGTTCAGTGCTAATAACCACGCTGAGAAAATCATTTTAATGTTCACACGGATTCTGTTTTGTACGAAAATGTTTTTGAATTTGTATTTGTTTAGAATGCAAATGTCCTCAATGTGTTAACCATGTTTTAATTAAAGGATTATTATTATTATCTATTTGAATCGAGTAAGAGCTGTTTTTTCACCCATTTATTCTGCTTGGATTTTTATTCCACCCATTTCACAATATGAATGGATATGAATACAAATAACGTGTCACCTGAACCTTGTCCTGTTCCATGTTATGGTAGCATAATGGTCTTGTATTCTGAAGCATTAGCTTCCAATTCTGGTTGCGATAAATCATAGTATTTTTTTGATGAGTGAATATGATGTTCAGGGAGCCTGGAAACCACAGCGGTGCCCCTTAGGTAAACGTCCTGATTCTGGATTCTCAATTTACTGTAAATGCCGGTGTTCAAATGAAGTATTATTTCCACTTGATAAAACACTTAAGTTTTGGAATTTCAGTTACACACTGCAAATTCACAATACACATTGAGTGAACAGAAAAAGAAGTCATGTGCTGTCCAGTGTGCAAACTTAAACTTTATTAAAGATTCTGTCACCTACAAACACACAATCATTTCAAGCAAAACCTGGTAGATATGCATGTACGTCAGATGAGTAAAGAGTTTTTTGTAATAATATCCTGAATTTTATGGGCCTCCGAAGCATTGGTCTCATCAAGGAGAACTAAAGAACAATGCTCCTGAACTGAGGAAATGTAGAAATCGAACCTGGGATCATAGAATTACCAGATCCAACCATTGTATGCTCAGAATAGTTTTCCTGTACAGAGGTCGTTTTACCACCACTGGGATCTAAAAAAAAAACTGATCATTTTCAACATTTTTGGTCAAAAAATAGAACGGTCCTAACACTTTGGTCTTTTTATTCTATGAAGGAGTTAAAAAGTATACGTTTTTCTAAAGTATTCCTGAGCAGGGGCAAAGAATCTGAGCACAACGATTGGAATTCGTAAGAAATACCCAAGTGCTTCATACACCTTGAATTTTTGTGGATTACCAATAAACAGAATTTTACTAAAAATGTTTCTCATTATTTTCTCACAACTTTTACAATATTATTTGTAAAGCTTGCAATATGACACAATGACGGGTGCAAAAACAATTTCTGCCTTCATACGAGCGTGGAATAAAGTTACAATGCTACCAGCAATGGTTATCAAATTTACATGATAATATTGACAATATTATTATCCAATATAGACAAAATGTGGCTGCGCTACGGCAGTACACATGCAGACGTTATTCATTATTTTGGAGGACACAGTAGAGGCAAGGTAAAGAGTTCAACAGTGGAGGGCCAACTTTGGGGTCTTGTGTAAAGGTTACCAATTAGCAAAATTTTGCAAAGACAGTCCATTGTCAGAACAGAAGTCGCTTTCAAACAAAGCATTTTTTTAAGTGAACATGGCAAACTCGCGTAACCAGCTTTGACATGAAATCTGCACGAGAAACTTTTCTCACATGAAGCACCGCTTACAAAGAAGTCACTTCAAACCAAGCAGCTCACTTTTGGTTGTGGGGAATTCGCTTGAGCCAAATCTTCGCGAGGAACTTTTCCATCCTTGCGCGAAACTCCAAGTCGCGCAAAATCCTTTTGAAATGACTGAATTTCACCAAGCTAGGGAAAATGTGACCGCACCTTAAAGCTTTAAAAGAGTCAAACTATGCCACTTCCCAAAGTGATGCTACTCTAAAAGAGCTCACAGCAACAAGAATTTCCCACAGGGACAATGTATCGTATCGTATCGTACACTTTGATCATCTCAATCGAGGGGAAAACTGAATTCAAAAAGAGATGCATGAGCTCAGGCGGCGTTGATTATTCGGGAAATGGGCTCAATCCTTCTGTTCCATCTCGGTACATCCCCAATCAAGGAGCTTTGCTTCTCAAAGGGATATGGATATCATGATGTCATTAACTGAGGACTTAATTGTCATGCCAATCCAGTTGAGAGGAGGAGAAAGAAGAGAAAGGCTTTTCTTCACATGCTACACTGCACGTATTATCCCTCGCCACGTCTCATTTCTCCCTGTAATACAGCAGATACATCTTCAGGGGTTCAGGTAGCGGGAGTCTTAGAATCTTCTCCCTCAGAATATTAACGGGAGGCTCTGTACGAGCGCAGCCGCTTCTGCTTTTCTCCTCTTCGGTGCCACATCCTTCCTCGTCCTCCTCGGGCAGGTCTCCTCCCACTCGGCGACAACCCCTTTCGTCTTCCTCCTCCACTTCCTCGTCTTCCTCTTCCACTCCTCCGGGGTAGTTGCAGTCGTCCATGGCTGTGGGAATCATGGAGTCGTGGAGAACCACGGAGTTGACGCACTGGCGGTAGAAACGGCGGCAGAAGCGGCGGCGTTCGAAGCGGGGCCCGTAGCGGTGCATGGCGCGGGCCCCTGGGAAAGACACCCGTCTCTTTGTGTGTCCTTCCCCCATAGCTATGGGCTGCCGCAGAGTGTGGCGAATAGCAATCCGGCACAGGTCCTGCAATGTCCGTACCTCAAAAATGGCTGCAAAGTAGAAAACGAGGAGGAAAGCAGAGATATTATTTTTGTCAATGCACAGTTTCTTTTTTTTTTTGAAGTTGAATAATGCAGGATTTATAATTGAATATATATATATATATATATATATATATATATATATATATATATATATATATATATATATATATATATATAGAGACACACACACACACACACACACACACACACGTGCTTGTCATATAATTAGAATATCATCAAAAAGTTGATTTCTTTCATTAATTCCATTAAAAAAGTGAAACTTTTATATTATATTCATTCATTACACACATTTCTTTTAATTTTGATGATCATAACTGACAACTAAGGAAAATTCAAAATTCAGTATCTCAGACAATTTGAATATTACTTAAGACCAATACAAGGAAAGGATTTTTAGAAATCTTGTCCAACTAAAAAGTATGAACATGAAAAGTATGAGCATGTACAGCACTCAATACTTAGTTGGGGCTCCTTTTGTAAAAAATTGTAAATAATAATAATATTGTAAATAATAATATATATAGGTAATTTTGTAATGCAATCACTCTGTTTTTCACAAAAGTAATATCCTTTTTTTCCAGAACGGGATAAGCTCTAGTGTAAAAATATAAAAGATTCACAAGGGGAAAAATATTTTGAGAAAAAAAAAGAAAAAAAAATCAGAAATTTTCAAATAGGGCCTGTTTACATCAACGTTAACTATATAGGCGTCCACACCAACAGATAATGACAGTATATTTATTATAAACGTCAACTGTGGTTTTGTTGTCGACTGCTTTAAATGCTGGAACTCTTAAAAGTTGAATTCTGATTGGCTTTCAATGTTTTTTATCATTCATCAGCTGGAGAAAAATTATGAAATTGATTCCAACAATACCGTATCCATGTGCTGTTAATATTACAGTTGTGGTCTGGACTTCACTATTCTCTTAGCATGGTTATTTAAACCCTATTGTTGTAGGTATAGGTGTAAATGACCCTTTACACTGTAGTTATGGGTTGTATTTTGTATGACAGCATGTAAATGATCAGAGATTTGCTTTAATTTGGATATACAAAAACTCGTTGGCCTTGGTGTAAATAGTTTTGGTGTAAAAAATCATTTGCAATTAGTGTCCTTGCTTGTACTGGACTCACGTAGAGGAACACTCCTAGGTCTGCCATTGACATTCTGTTTGGGCTGGACGAGCGGGGCAAAGGTCACAGCGATGATTTTCTTGTTCTCCCAGGAGCTCTGACCTGTGCGGGTGATCTTGGTCAACTGCAAAAGAGTTTCTACTTAATTACACTAATTACACATCATCCCATGTGAATACTAATTACACTTGTGTGTACTGTGAACATTGATTTAGTGTGAGTAAAATAGCAAAGACATTAAAAAAAAAAAAAAAAATTGACTTTAGGACACCACGAAATCAAAGTATTTGTTTTTGCCAAATGCAGTATTCGTCAAAAATATTAAAAGCTCATCTTGCACACATGGTCTTTTCAAATAAAGTGAGCCTAAAGCCATTCTCTGTGTCAGGAAATGTCAACACAAGAAAGACAACTAAATTCATCAAACCACTTTAAAGTCTCTCTTTAAAACCTGCTGTGCAATAAGAGCACATGAACTTGATGAGTAAACATGTACCCACCTTCTCCTCCAGGGGGAGGACTAAGATCCCGCCAACCTTTAGCAGGTTCTTCATGTAGTTCTCGTACTCTTTCTGAACTCCTGCTCCACAGTACACCCTGTCATACTGTCGGCTCTCCGGAGGGATCTCCAGACAGTTCCCCGCCACAAACGTCGGCTCACAGAGCTCAAACCTTCAGCCATTAAACAAAATCAAGTCATTCAAAAAAATTGAAAATTAAAGGCATATGTAAAGCTAGATCACAGGAAATGGCTCACTTGTCAAAGCTGTCGCTGGTTTTGATAAAGTGGTCAAGTCTCTCATATGCATAATCAACCACATCCGCATGCAGTTCCACGCCGTGATTCACACCAAACGGACCTGGAGACAGAATGACAGATATGTATTTTAATATTAAATATGTATTTTTTGGTAAACTATCTGAACTACTTTTAGGTAAAAAACAAACAAACAAACGAAAAAGTAAAACTAAAGTGAGTAAAACTAAAATAAAAGGATAACCAAAGAAAACAAAAAAATCTGAATTTGTTAAGAAATATATAAATTCAAGATCAACTAAAAAATAAAAAAATAAAAATAAGGGTAAGTCAGTTTTTAAAGAAATTATTATTTTCCGGCCACAAGGGCATAGCAAATGTGATAAAAGTGTCAGTGCAGGCATTCACACTTGTAATAGCACTAGAATATCATTGCTCTTTTGTTGATTCTGATTGCTTCCATTGTCCTCATTTGTAAGTTGCTTTGGATAAAAGCATATGCTAAATGAATAAATAAACACACACACAAAAAAACCCTCCAATAATTACTGTTCTTTGGAACATTCTATTAATCAAATAACCCTGAAAAAATGTAGCACATGCTGTTTTAAACAATGATAATAACAATAAATGTTTCTTAAGCATCAAATCAATATATTAGAACAGTTTCTGAAGGACTGTGTGACTCTGAACTCTGATTACATTTAAATAAATTTAAAATTGTAATAACTTTTCTCATTTAACTGTTTTTAATGTATTCCATGATTAATTGTGAGCCTTCATTCAAAACCATTTTTTAAAAATCATACTTTTTTCCCCCAAGTTCTGTTTTTTCTTTTTTAAATTTTTCTGGATTCCATTTTTTTCTGTTTAAATTTTAAGGGGCCCTATGAAATTTTTTATTTTTTCTTTACCATATGTTTTATTGTTACCTAATTCTGTGCTTTAGCATGTGCATAAAAACAACTTAATTTATTCTTTTTTTTTTTTTTAAATAGCCTTATGAAATAATTTTTCCCCTTTTGTGTATTTACATTTTTCTGGTTATCAAATGAAGGCATAAAACATTGATTTAATTTATAGAAAATTAAGCAAACTTAATTTTTAGGGAAACAAAGGGGATTTACTATTAAGAATAAAACATGGAAGGTTTTTTTTTTTTTTTTTTTTTGTAGTAGTAGTTTTAGTAGTACGCTATGTGTATTCTGCTGAGCATTTCTTGCAAATACTTGCTTTAAATTAAACCAGACTTTTATTTTGACGGGTTCCTGTGAATACCTTTACAGTTCTGTGTATGTGACAATCAAATGGTCAAATGCTCATGAAGTGACTCTCCGTGTGTAGTTCAGGAGATGTTGTTCATGTGTTAACGTGCTCAATTAGTAAGACGGCAGACACTGAAACCACCGCGACTGGATTACTTGATTCCGTCCACATTTTCTGCATTGCGGAAATCATAGGGCCCTATAATACACAAATTCGCTTCTCAACTCTATTTATCCTTTTAAAGATTTTTCAATATTTTTACTTAAAAACAAGACAAAAATACCAATTTTTTTTGTTGTAGTGCAAGTAGACTCACCCAGTATAAGGCCCACCATGGTGCTGAGATAACCTGTCCCACTGCCCAGATTGAGAAAGGACAGCCCTGGCTGCAGGTCCAAGGCCTCCATCACCTCCGAGTAGATACACGGAGCAGACAGATGGAGGTTTCCATGCCTCCAGGCCAGGTCTTTATACGCATTGTCACGGTACTCCTCCAGATAATAGTCAGCTCTGTCAATGGCTCTGAAGGCCCTCTCCACCAGATCTGAGCGGATGTAATGGGCCTCCTTCAGGTTGTCGATCAGCTCATCGTTATCCTCACCCGCGCTCACGGCTCCACCCATGATGACAGCAGGAGAGCTTCTAAGGACCGTTCCGAGGTGTGCCTGTCACAGTCTGGAGAGAAGAGCAAAGCATCTCAGATCAAACCCAGAGTAAGCTGACAATAAAATAGTAGAACGTTCTTATTGAGCTTTATATGTATAAACAAACACAGAATCTGACATATTAAATAACAAACATGAACAATTCCTAATTGAACAACACATACATATATATGAAACCATGTTTTATTTATTCGTAAATGAAACCTCAGACAGAAGTTGTCTAGCAGGTGGGAAGAAACAGAGAATGATAATGAAGACAGCTAAATCTTTAATGACTCCCAGCATGTCGGATATCTGATCTGAGCTGAGCTGATATGCTAACATACTTGACAATAAGACTCATCACACTCGGCTTCCACTTCTCTCACACTCTATTTTTAGAGGTCAGACAATGCCAAGTAAAAAGTGGGACACTGTTGTGTCCCAGCTTGAACTCTTGGAAACGTATTTTTTTTTTTAAATATAATTTTTTTGGGGTCATTTTGGCCATGCAGACAAATCACATGGGTAGCCCACACATTACATGTCTATGGACTTAAAAAAAAAAAAAAAATCCAGAATTTAGGCTCAAATTGAAATTAATGCATATGTGAAAGAGTACGTTTTTGGTGCTGTTTTTTACCTTTTCAAACATTTTATTCAATGATTTTTAAATCTTATTCCATGATTATTTGATGAATAGAAAAATAATAATAAAAACATTTATTTGAAATGTCCTTGCTGAATAAAAGTATTGATTTCTTTATTAAAAAACTAAGACTTACCCCATCTTTTGTTGCATTTTCCCTACATTTAATACTGAAGTTACTATTATTAATGTGTTATTCAAAGTATTGTTACAATAAATGAAACAAATCAACAGTAAAAACAAATATGGCTTAGGCTTACCCTTTCCCTACAACTACCTGATGGGAAAAAAAATGACTTTGTTTGCAACTTTTGTGAGCAGTGAGCAACTCAGTAATTATTGACTCTTCCATACAGTTACAATTGTGACCAGAAATATAAATACTTTTTTGTTTGTTTATTTGTTTCAACTGGGGCTATTGAGTAAAATAAATATTTAAATTAAATATGTGCTGGGAAAATATGAGCTTTTAAAAGATACATGCATAACAATTATAAAATGGCATTGTTCAGTATTGTTTGATTTAATATAGATTTTAACAAAACAATAGCAGGACATGTTAACAATCTACAAATAGGTTGAATTTGACTTCTAGGACAATTTAGGTAAAAACAAAAGCACCACAGACTAAACTATCAGGAATGCAAAATGGTGGTCTGGTCGCTGCTTTTACTTGCCTGATAAGTTTCAATGAGACTTTAAAATCGAACTCGTTATAAAATGTACATCATATCACAAAGTCTATCTTTTTGTCATGTAATCTTACAATGAAATATTGAGGTCGTGATGGCATCCGTTATCCATTTATAACAAACAACCGTGTAACATGTGACACCACAGCACTGTTTGGAACCGATCATCACATTCAGCAAAACAGTAGCAAAGCAATCGCGTATTGTGTTGTAACCAAGTAACCATCATATGTAGGTCACGTATTATGCATGTACTAGTTAACTGCAGTCTGTCTATGCACGAGAACAAGCTTTAACAACCACCGACAGATATAAACAAAAGAGTCTCCGCCACACTGACACTCATTGCCGCGGTGCAATCTAAATCTTACCCTGTGATCTCGGACCTCAGCGGTTGTCTCATGCAAACCAGCAATGTCCATCGATTACATTAACGCGTTTGTCGTGTATTTGGATCCGGGCACAATAAGGTCTAACTTGACTGCGAAAAAAATGATGCGATGTAAACATAAACCAGCTGACGCACTGACGTCACACGCACGAAGACGACAAATGCCTTGTCGCCGCATTTCGTGGAGAGTCGATTTATCTTGGTGAATCGATTTTTTTTTACATTTTCACCAAAATTATTTGTTTAAATTGATATTCGAGCGTTGGCGTGTTTTAAAAAAAAATCGATTTAAAATTAAAGACTCAGACAGACATACATACACATACCACATACACATAAACAAATATTTGCACATACCAGACATACACATTACATTTCCAAATACAAGAAAAAAGGAGAAACAATATTAGTGGTTGAGTAACGTTAGTCGTTCAGTGTTTCGCTTGAGGCAATCAGAGAGTTTTGACTCTGTGTTGTGAGTCAATGAATCATTAATTCAATCGATTCGTTAAAAGATTCATTCAATTCTGTCATTCGTTCCAAGAGTCTTTATTAAAACTTAGGAAAAGTATTTTACGCGTTTTTTGATAGTAGAATATATACTGTACAATTTATTTCTCCATTTTATCCAACAAGACAACAAAGACTCGTTCAGTCGGTCAACAGATCCAAAGATGACTCGTTCAGTGCCGCTCCGAATCTTGTTCAGAGTCAGACTCCAGACCAAACACAGACTCGTCGACCTGACTACTGCTTCTCATATGTCGCTCTCTGTCGAAGGTAGGACACAACAGCGAATAAAATGCGACCACTGCACGAAACAGTAACGTTTCGTTTACTAAAAAGTCTTATTCAACTACATCCACGAACGAAACACCAGCTAACGTTACGTGATTAACTCACATGGCTACAAGATTAAAATCCCTCACACACATTCATGTCTGTGCACTCAAACGACGGTTATTTTTATATCTTTCTCCTTCTTGTTATGAATAATAATGGTTAAATGAAATCATTTGGCGCAAATAATTGAGGCTTCCAGACTTTTTTATAACCTGTAGATTCAACCTGATTTATCTAAATGCAGTAACCCAAATATATCTGTAAGGTAGGCTAACGTATTATGATTAGCAATGCGGATATCATTTCATCCCACTTCTAAAACAGGTTCGTTATTAGACACCGCTGTAGTTTCATATGCATCTTTCTTATGCTGAGATAGTATTGTTTTGAGTGTGGTAGTGTTTCTTTGTCTCCAGCAGAGGTCAGGATCTTAAAAGCTTAGATTTACAAAAGGTGACTCACTTCCATTTGTTTGTTGTCAGTCCATAAAAAGACTAATTTATAAGCCAAACAGACTGTCCATCATCAACATGATGCTGACAAAGATGAAATATATAAAATACTAGTCAATTGGGATGTACTTATTATTTTCTGAAGTTCATTTATCAAATCATGAACCAAGACGGATGCAGTGACTAAAAATGTGGAACAAAAAAAGTTGCGTTTGTATCTGAACTTCTGACATTAACAAGCAAAAAACAAACACAGCACGCGGATAATGTAGGAAGTGTATACTCAGAAAGATCACATTATTGACTTTTTATTTTATGTTTTCCATATATAACACTGAAATGAGCGATACCTCCACAAAACAGACATTATTGTTCTCTTTTAACACTGATATCAATGAGCACAGGTACAAGGATACACAAACACGGTCACAATCCAAAACCAGCTACACACTTCATTTCCAAAGTTAGCTCGAATCACGCACAGCCATAGCTTGTCCTGCTTTACAGAAACAAAACCTCGGTAAGGAAACTACCACTGCTACAAAAGTGACTAAAACATGTAGTCTATCACTGTGAAAGTGCTTATTATTATTATTAATCTTCTTGGAAGTACCATTTCTTTTTTTTTTTGTCATTTTCTAAAGGAGAATAATTTTGTGGCTACAAAATCACCAGTAAAAATAGCTGATCTCTGTAAAAAGGACACTAGAGGACAAGCCCTGGCCGTGGGTTAAAATACAAGTTTTTTTTTTTGTTTCTCGCATTTACTTGGAAATATTCTTTAATACAACAACACTGTCCTTTATTACAAATGTACAGAATCCCATTGTTGTCAGAATAATGCCCGGTGCATAAATGCTTCAGCTGTGATACGTTCCATGATTATTTCAGACTCGATGAAATGACCCACCACACAATTTCATACCTGAATCAGAATCACAGTTTTGGGAAGAATAGTGTTACGTTTTGTGAAATATTTCATATCGGACAACAAGCTGAATATCGATTTCAATGCGATCCGTTCTTGATGTTCACCACTTTGCTGAATTCCTATTACCTCTCCCCCCTCAAAACAAGGAAGGAAAGAAAAAAAGGAGAAAAAGTTGGCATCCTGAGTGGGATTTGAACCCATCCTTAAATGTAAACACACCCTTTCCTGCAGCGGACAGAAGCGAGAAAAGGCACACATGAGAAAACCACAGAGCTGTACGCTACAGTACCTACAGAATGAGGGCCGTTTTGGTTCTATCAGCTTAATGGGACAAACAGTGCCTTCTGACTTTTTAGCTGTTATCGTTTCTCATGAAATGACAGAGGAACCGTTTTAATTGACCTACAGTTGGCACAAGTCTCCGAAAGGCCAGACTTTCAAGTACAAGGTGCTAAATCGAGCCTTATTTGATTCCATGGGGAGGGGTTTACATATGCCTAAACTTGCATTTGCAGATGCTACACTGCTTCAGAGAACATGCTACATTATTAGACAGATTCAACACACTCGACCTCGCCGCGCAACATTCGTAGCTGCTCATCATCACCGACAGCAGGCGTTTAAGAAGCATGCATCGAGGAAGAATAATTCACACATGCTTTAGGCTATCTCACGTCAGTAGTAATAAGCAGATAGAAATGTTTCTCCCATCGTAATAAGACGATATGACATCTATAGTGAGTTTTCCCTCTACGCAATTTAATAGAAGGAAGAACGCTAATGAAAACTCTGACGTTAGGGGTAGACAACGTCTTCAGATTGCTCTTAAAGAGAAGGAAATGCTGTGGTATTGAAATGCAACGCACACATCTTTCCTGCGGAAAGGTTACACAGAACGAGGCGAATGAGGCCGATCTGACATTCTGTGGAAATGGACAAAGATTTATGCAACTAGCGTCTCCTTCGTTTTCTCCGTGCGCGAGGACACGCCAATGACAATCACAGAACTCAAACCACATCTTTTTCCTTTTCTTTTTTGTTTTAACGAAGGGCTTTTTGCAGAAAGCTTACAGATCTGCTACTGCACATCCGCATTTTGGACTTTTCTGTAGTGGCGACAAGGCAAAAACATGTCGGTCAAAGGGCATTTGACATTTCAGACAGGATACAGGTTCACATTAAACAACACCAAACAAGTCAAAGACATTTGCGATATTCGATCCCAGTCCTGTTGGTGCAATCAACCGTTGTCTGTTAGCCATTTGTACCTTTTTTTCAAATGAAAAATAACCCACTAACATACACCCACACACCCGAGTGCACATAAAGAAAAACCTTTTGGTTGAAAGGTCATTAGTTGGCATTCAAGATTTCTGAAAAGTGCACACATGTTCGGTCCATCACAATATTGCTGCCTTGATAGCAAATGAACAACATGAGCGCTGTGTACTACTTAACAAAACGACCGGCTGAATAGAGGCACAATGTTCATTTCACAACTTGCTATTATGAGTCATACAGATGTCATTGCGATGATTGGCATTTTACACGCGTATCTAAGTGTGGCGTGTCCCACCAGAACTGCACAACACCATACAATATTAAAGACAGATCCACCGAGGAGAACTTTCAGCACAGTACAATGCGTCTAAACGATTATAGCCTAAGACTAATCTGTTAACCACTGTCCCATTAATGCAGCTGACTTACATACAGAGGCCCAGCGAGTTTGGACCAGAAAATAGGAAACTCTACAAACATCCTCGTATTCTTCGCTTTAGAAACGGATGTTTACATATCATAAAACACATCGTATCCTGCAACCACAGTAAACTGGGTCCGTCTTTTTTATATTATTTAGTCTTCTATCAGTAGTAGTACTCACAGCTTTTGGAAAGATATTGTTTTTGTTTAGCTATCATAAGAGAAAAAGAGTTAACAATTACACTGTAAAAATATATGTATGTTTATATACTATATATATAGTTTTTTTGTCGTCTTTTTTTTTCCTTTTAAATACAGAATGAATATATTGTGTAGGTATGGCCATCACGGCAAAGGACTAAAGGCATCTGTAACAATCCCCACTTATGCCACGGTCACATGACCCGAGGGTAGTGTGGTTGCTGAATGGGCGGAGTCGGTAACGAAAGCACAGGTCAGTGGCACTTTGTGCATCGAAGAAATAAAAATCTAGTATAAGGCTACATGGGTATATGTTTGTCTGATACTAGTCGAGTAAGGGCATTGTGGTTCAAGAGTTTCTGTCAGGATGGTTGGTATTCGTCTTCTGTGCTCCGCCGCAAAAATGACCGCCGCTTCCCATGGTCCGACAAAGATAAGTTTAGCAAGAAAGCAAAAATAATCCATTTGCTATTCATTAGGGTTGTTCAGGGGAAACAGTTTTTGGCCACTACTGAGAGCTTGAGGAGGTATAAAGGAAAAAAAGAAAAAACAAACACAAGAGGATCCAGAGGAACGTCTTCCTCCTGTCGAAATGGACAGGGTAAGAGTCAAAGCTGTAGGTTCCACAGTACTGGAATTGCTTTTTTCCCCTCTTTACATTCCTATAGGAAGTAATGCTGGTATAAGGAAAACCTTGATAATCATCATGTTTTATTCTGTAGTCCAAAACATGTTTTTTGTCTTTATTTTATTTTTTTTATATCGCCAAAGTTTCTTCAAGCTACTATGACTTCACAAACACACCGAGACGTTACAAAATAAATATACATTACAACCGTATCACAGTTCATAATTTCATCATAAATATTAAATAAATAATAAATAGAGATGATACTTCTCCTTCAGCTGTGTTGGAAACTCGGGAAAACAAATGCAAATAGAAATAGATATACAGGTAGAGAGAAAGAGAAAGAAAATGTACAAAATTATCAAAACGTTGGTTAAAAATATTTGCACTTAAAAAATGTTTAAAAACTCTACTGTCAAATGAAATGAAGATATAAAAATCAGTTGTACATTTCTTTTTCTCTTTCCAAATATTGATGTGGCAAGTTTCTTGTCACATTTTCATGACCTTTTATAAACAGAAGGGCTGTGGATATTTAAATAGGTGAATTCAAATAAATAATACAGTTAAAATTTAATTATAACAAAATATTAATAAATTACAGCAGTGTCTGGACAAGTTTTGTATAATTTATATAGTTCAGTGACAATCCAACATCTTGTCTGATGTTGAATGGACTGAAATGAAGTGCAACTCATTGTTCATATGTACGAGATTAGACTATGCTGGGTATATATTCCTACAGTGTAAGTACTACAAATAAATGAAAGCAAGCTAATGCTCCTGCCTGTAGCTCTAAAACAAAACAAACCAATAAACAAAAAAAATGGCTGCCAAGATAAAGTAGTGTTTCAACAGGTGAAATTTACAGAGTCAACCGCATGGCACTGATAAGGTTGCACACGCATTTCACTCACTTTGTATGCTAATACACCATTCTCTCATTTCACCACGACCCAAAAACGCTTCGGTTTTCTTCTGGAAAAGAAGGAAAGAGGAGCAAACACTACATATGTCTGTTCTGCTGGGGCTCACGTAGGGATCACTTGTATTTGGAGCGTCACTTTTGTTGTTTTCAGAGGAGCAGCGTCCTCACAAATGAGTAAAAGACTCTCTTTCGCCTAAAGCCAGGGCTGCACATCTTCTGGATGTTCTATTCCCAGCTTCCTCTTCTTCCCAAACTTCCCACTGTTTGAATGTAAAACAACTAAAACTGTAAAGAAAACTATGCTTGTGTCTCTCCTTTCCTCCGTAAATAAAGGATTTGGTTCCGTCTTCGCCTTCCAATCCAGCAGCTTTTGTGGATTTTGGTCCTCACAGTATTATATATTATATACCTCTTTTTGAACTCACAGAATGCTCCCTGGGATGAAGGTTTAGATTGTTGTTCAAAAAACCTGAATGCCCTTTTTGTGTGTCATTTGTATGCTCTTCTCAATGGCTCCACGTTTCTATTTCTATTCCACGCTTCTGCTTCTCATCCTCGTCTTTTGGCTTAGTCAGACCTTAATGCCTTTCACTGCCTTGTTGATGGTCTCCAGAAGGGCCTTGTTCTCTGGGTTTTGGTAGCAGTCCTTATTGGTGTACATGTCGGTCAGGGTGCTCACGTAGCTCTCAAAATTCTGCTCTGTGATTGGCTCCTGCTGCAAAGGTAAACGGAAATGGGAAAGGTGGATTTAAAAAAGGTGTGTCTAATTCATGTAGGAGAGGAAAATTATGGAAGCTGCTGTGTAGGAGTTTGTGTAACTTACCATGTGAGGCAGACGGATGTTGGCCAAACTCCGTATAAGAGCTTGACTGAGTCCAGACAGCTCCATAAACAATGCCTCATTCTGTTCTTCAATCACCTTATTCTCCTGTTCGATGTTTTTCAGGTTCTTTTCCATGGATGTAATCTAAATAAGCAAAGAATTTAATTATTTAAACTTCCTATTCCAAAAAAAACCCCATTGTACTATGATGTTGCTTTTTATGTGGTCTTTTTAGTCTCTCTTCTTTTAGATTGTGTGGATAACCTGTGTTTGAAGGTTGACCATATCTGCCTCCATCTCATTGTTGGATTCATTGAGCTCGCTGATTTCTTTATTGAGTTGCTTGATGTCTTCGTCATTGTCTAACACTGTAAAGAGAAAGAGAAATGTTGTCACATTTAGTGTCTCACAAAATATTACAGAAGTGAGGTTGGATGTAAGATGTAGAATGTCTCACCATCACTGGCTCTGAACTTAGTGCTGAGATACTCTTCTCCAGGGAACTTGGCTTTCTTCTTGTTGAGGGAGGCTCTGGGGCAGCCTGAGAGACTGGGTTCAAACGCAACTGATTAATTATTATACACAAAACATGACAGCACAAGACAGTTTTGAATAAGGTCTTGCTTCTACCTGTATAACCAACCAGCGTTGGTATAACCATCATCTGATGCGCACAAACACAACATATTTTTGTGACATTGCAGCCTGTTTATTATCAAGATAAAATAGTTAAAGTAACTAATAAAAAGTTAATACTTCGTTTTTGAATCTTATGCATTCAGCGAGATGCCTTACTGTACTGATATAGCCGATGTAAAGGATGTTTTTTTTTATTGCTATGCAATATTGTGTTCATATTGTGTATTAATCAAAGGCAATAATGAACGCAATACTAGGTAGCTTGTCAGAGATCTACGGCTCTTATCTATTAAATGCCACTCCATGTTAAAGAGGGTGATGGTGATTTAGCGCTAATCACGGAACCAGATTTACTGACTAGATGCGCATGATCATATTGTTAGATATATCGCCCAGCCCTAAAGACTAGCCTATAATAAATAATATTTCATTATCTAGATCATAGACTGTATATAAAAAAAATGGATGTAGAGTCTGTGATGTCACCCATAGGTATCTGAAGAGCGTTTTGATTGGATTGATTCCCTTTTGCATCCAGCCTCTAGTGGCCAGTTGACGAATTACAGTTTAAGCACTTCCTTGAGCCTACACACTCTCAAATCTTTTTTCACTCTCAAAATGAAATCTTATACAAGCAGCGTTTTTTAGCAATGCAGCAAACATTTTTAAATATTTAAAAAAATACTTTAATGTCTTTAAAGTGTTGATAGATTTTTCTTTCTGCACAAAATCTAGAAAAGATGATGCTGTATTGACTGTGACCTAAGCATGGTGGGTTAAAGGCTAATGATCTCTTCCTGTTTTTTTCTTTTTCTTTTTGAGTAAGGAAAACACTTTCTTCTTCTTCTTCTTCTTCTTATTATTATTAGGCCTATTATAGTCTGGCAATTTTTATAATATATATATATATATATATATATATATATATATATATATATATATATATAAAACATTATTAAGTAGTATTTATTCAACTCATACCAGTTTTAGAACGGTAATAATACAGATGAATGCAGTAACAGATACATTAAAATATTGATTCTCCTCAGAGTAAACACACATTTTTTTTGTGTTTTTTTTTTTTTCAAGCCTCGATCTTGACACTAATATTAAAATTCCCAGTATGAAGTTTCCATGATTTGGCTCCCCATCATTTTATGTTTATTCTTCATATATATATATATATATATATATATATATATATATATATATATATTCTTTTCATGTCTTTCAATATATATATGAAAGACATGAAAAGTACAGATGAGAACAACAATCACAGATACTTTTAGTCAATAGTTTTAGCCAAGCTGTAGTTACCAAAATGTATTTTGGTAGCTATTTTATATGTAGTTTTGAAATTAAAATAATCATTAATTTTTCTCTCTTTAGACCAAATCAATTAAGCTTATGAGAAATTTAAATCAAGGACTGAATTTGGAGAATCTTGAATAAATTATGACAATTGACAATATGACAATGACAAAGTGAAAAAGCAGCAACTTACAAATATATATATAATATACGTTCTGACCCACGTTCATTTTTCACTCACCTGTTCACGTTCACTTAATCCATAACCTACTGTATTTACGTGCGATACTCTACACGATAAACATTTGGACTGTTGTGTGTGTATTTGAGCGCTGAGAACTGATCACGCAGTGTATGTGAGAACTGAGGAAGCAGAGCATGTGTGCGCGAGATAGAGAGCACTTCTATCAGCGTGATTTCGGCCTATCCCTCCTTCACTTACTTTAAGTTAATTGACAACGAATTGTGATTCCCGGGAAAAAAAAGAGACGTCTGGTTACCTTATCCCTACCCCTTCGGGTGCGGAGGCCATTGTTTCAGTTCGCGTTTTATAAGTCTATCCATCCACTGCGGCTGCTATGCTGACTAGATATGCAAACTGCCCTTATCCGATCGCAATCCAATGACAGGGATGGACATTTTGAAAGACAAAAGTCTATAGGAGGCATTTTGAATGTCTGGTAGTCCTCAAATAATATTATAGTCCAGCCTCGTCTAGTTAACAAAAACGCGGCATAATTTCATCATCAGATATTATTTTTAGCTTGTCAACGTTTCGTCTTAGTCAAAGAAAAAATGTTCGTTAACGAATATTTTTCGTTGTCGTCTTCATTAATGAAATTAACACTGATGTTTCCAAACATGTTTTGCACCCAAACTCACTCCACTGGTTGTAAATTTCGAATACATTTGCAAATTCAACATAGCTGTCTAGATTTCAAGTACCTGCGGTGTGTGAGGAAGCTGCCGTTGGCGTGTCCTGATCCGTCACATCCTGGTGTGGGACAGGTTGGGCCTTCTGTCTTAAAGGCCTTCCATGAGAACGGAGACCCATTCAGCAAACCCTCCTTCTGTCGCCTGGCAGCCAATGGGCATCCATACGCACTGCGGTGAGTGGCATACTTCCCACTGATGTGACCTAGGCTGTCACAACCCGGCACTGGGCATCTGTGAGAGAAGGAAAAAGATGAAGATAGAGGGAATAAAACATATGAGTGTGGTTAGAGTTTGTGAGAGCAGAAATATCACCTTGCTACTGACTACAGTCACCATCTGTTTACTCTCTGTTTCACTCGAGTTTATATTCAGTTTTGTTCATATTTAGCTACATACTTTGCCCAACAGTGGCTGTGAATATTACAACATTCAAATAAACTGAAAAAAAAAGACATTTTTACACTTTGGGGTGCTTGAGTGCCGCCATATGCCGGCTGCTCATTGACTGGAGTGGAATCATGTGGATAAAAAGCTTCTACACTTGGCAGTCGCAAAAAAAAAAAACAAGAAGACAAAAACCCACACATTGCACTGCAGATGACTTACTAACAAAAACATGCGCAATATTTCAATACCCCATGAGCCATCTGTGCTGTAATATATTGTTCACAGTTTTTATTTCCCCAGCAGTGTAACTAGGCGTCTTTTGTTTTCTTGCTTTTAGAAGTTGTACAGTGGGATAAAACACACAAGGCCTTTACCCAAAAGAATTTGAACATTACTAGTGCTAGTTGGCCATGCGGGGCTCCATGCACTGACTCATAAGCTCATGTACGAGTGAGTTATTTGGAATGTTGCCAAGCTGATATTTAACAAAGTAGAACGCAAGCAGTATTTTGGGATCACAAGTGGTTCTAGATGGAAATGTTTGATTAAATCACTTCTGTTTGAATAAAGAGAGGTTTTCTAAACTGCTTTACACTGTTGTTAAATGACTGTGTGGTTGGACAAACCTATTATCCAACATTTGATCATTCCATTACAATATCCCGCCTAAATTGTGTCTTTTTTTACCGTACAGTAAGAAAGGGGGAAAAGCCTTGGGCTTTCTATGCAGTACGAACTTTAAGAGCTCGGAGTCCTCCTTGTCGTCCTTGATGGGAGTTGTTTTTATTCCACCTTTCTTGGCCCGTGGACACCCAGACAAACTGAAAATAGAGAGTATGCAGCTCATGATCAGAGGAGCTAGAAACTCAGAACAATAAGGATCCAGCACTACTGACCCAAAGCAATGCAGGAGAAACCAAACTCAAATAGTAATCAAGAAAGATGCAAGCATACACCATATCCCAACCAGGCGAGATGCAACGAGTCTCCAGCAATTCCATGCTGAAAGTGATGATGGAACAAAATCACAGCCAATCAAAACATATTTGATATGTAATATAAGGTAAATTTAGGTAAATTGGGACACTTTTCCTCATTGAGATGGCAAAAAGTGGCCAAATTTCCCTGAATCTCTCAATAGCTATGTGGAGTAGGATAGTTTGAGCCTATGATAATTCAGTGTAGGCAGGGCTACTGAGCACAACATATACAAGACATGAGATTTACCGCTTGATATCGCGTGCCTGGTTAGGAAACAGTGACCTCAGCAAGCTTTTAGAAAAACAGAGACGAAAGAAACTACACAAGATCCGGGCTTTGATTCCTATCTAAAATATTATTCAGTAATGGGGACGAGTAATAAATTAAGTGTGGCATATGCTTGTGTGTCTAACATACAGCTATCACTAAACTTCTCTGTCCTGTTTGTGTATTGGTATGCATGTGGGAGGGATTGTTCAATGGGCCATACCTTCTGTGAGATGCGTAGTTACCAGTGATATGGCCTGAACCATCACATCCTGGAGTTGGACATCTGGGAAAGTGAAGTCAAACGTTAAATGTGTTGGTTTATAATACCTGAAATAAACTTGACCAAGAGCAGGGCCACGGTGGAATTTTAGAATAATGTTAAGTTGAGTCTTAAGTACTGTACTGTTTTCATATCAAGAAAAGAGTTAAAGCAGCATTTAGCAAGAACAAAGGACAAGATCAGAAGTAGAGCAGACATACTTAAGTTCGGCTGAGTGTGCTGCCATGAGGGACCGAAGACTCTTATCAGCGAGAGGACACCCAGACAGGCTAAAAATGTTGAAAAGAAACGAGGGAAAAAGAGAGAAGAAGAAGAAGATAAAGCGAAAGAACCCAGAATGTCCCAAGTCAGTGTAAAAAGCAAAGAGCAGGCGAGAGTTAAGCAAGCGAAAGATAACATGTATGTGATGTCTTGTTTTATTTGATATTTCCCCTTTAAAGGCAAAATAAGCACAGAGCGCTGATCCCCGAACACTGTATACCTGCGATGCGATGCATAGTTTCCGGTGATGTGTCCGCTGCCGTCACAGCCCGGAGTGGGACACCTGCAGGGGACAAACACAAAAGCCTGACTGAGTGAAATGATTCCATTGTGCTGAATATCAATTTGTGCACATAAATGGATGCAAATTAGATGTGACTTACAGCAAGACCTCTTTCTTGTTGTCCTTAGGCTGGAACCTGACCTTAAAGCTGGGGGTTGTGACCTCTCCGGGGTACTTCCTGTCCTCAAGGCTGTCCTGCATCATGTCACAATCCTCAGGGTCAGAAGAGGCGAATGACTGAGTGCTGTGGTCCATCTGTGCGAAGATACAAGAAATATTATGCTGGTTTGTACAACAATAGATAGATCGGGCCTCATTTAAATTAAACAGGAAATGATTGTACCTCTTCTAACTCCTCTTCTCTCTGCCGATTGGGTTTGGTGTAGTCCAGAGGCCCCTCCCACTCTTCTTGTTTGTGGGTGTGTAAAGAGTGGGGTGAGATGCTGCTGTTGCCATGGTGAAAAGATGTGGATGATGATGAAGATGATGAAGACAGATCAGGGGAACGCACTTCAGGGCTGGCACAAGACATGCCCGTTTCTCTCTTTATGGGCTTCTTCATGCTTAAGTCCAAGGTGCCATTCTCATCCACCTCAATTTCCATACTCTACAACAGAAAAAGAAAATAATTTAATTGATAACTGGGTTCGCGATCATGATTTGTAAAGAAAAAGATGAGAACTGATGATTTAAATCTTATTTAACATTTCACAAAATAATCTACAGTACGTAGTACAAAACTCCTTGTCACAATGCTCGGATGTTGTGGGTGGCTGCCAAAGGTGTTGCTCTGCAGCTGCTTAGGGTGTTCGTAAATACAGTGGGTGTTTGTAGGTATTCGTAAATGCATTACTGGTTGTTAGCATGTTGTGGGTAGTTACCTAGGTGTTGCTATGAAGATACTTGGGTGTGTTGTATTTATTTATTTTTTTATCAATTTGCTGTGATTGTTAAGGTGTTGTGGGATTTTCTAGGTTGGTTGTAAACGTGGTGCATGTTTGTAGGTTGTTGTGTGTGTTTGTAAATGAGGTGGGTGTTTGTTGGTGTTTGAAGGGTTTTGTGGGTGTTTGTAAATGCAGTTGATGTTTGTAGGTTGTGGATATTTGTAAATGCAGGGGGTGTTTGTAAATGCGGTGCGTGTTTCTAAGGTGTTGTGAGTGTTTGTTATTGAGGTGAGTTTTTATGGCGGTTTGTAAATGCAGTGTGTGTTTGTAGGGTTTTTGTTGGTGTTTGAAGGGTTTTGTGGGTGTTTGTAAATGCAGTGGATGTTTGTAGGGTTTTTGTCGGTGTTTGAAGGGTTTTGTGGGTGTTTGTAAATGTGGTGGGTGTTTTGTAAATACATTGGGTGCTTGTAGGGTGTTGTGGGTGTTTTTTTTAAATGCAGTGGGTGTTTGTAGGCACTGTAAGGCACTGTAATGCTATTGCTTAGAAATTAAAATTATGAACTTTAAAATAGTACAATTATGAAATCTGATTAAAACAAACAAACAAACACTGAATAAAGCTTAACAACAAAGTACACATTTTGAAGCATTCATTACATACTTTCCTATTGTACGTAGATGGATTATGCATGGATTAGTGCTAAAATAAGCATGTTTACATATTTGTGTGTGAATATGAAGTCGGAGATGTGAACACACAGTAGGCACTGATCCCAGAGCAGTCCCAGTCTGATTAGCGTTGAGACACTAGGTCTTTCTGCCCATTAATCTTCACATTTTATCCCCTTCTGCTAAAAACATGTCAGGAAATCGAAAAAATGATGAAGTAGTCACTCCCTGGGCTGAGGAGAAAGCTTTTTTTTAAAAAATCACAATATCAGGGACAGAGCTTCTCCAATTACAGTATAGATCACAGAGTTCTCAGACGGAAGAGGGGGGTGAGAGGCTGATAAATTGTACTTTTGGGTGTGCAAAGGCACAAGAAAATAAAAGAAAGAAAAAAGGGACAGGAAATTGAGGGAAAGAGAGAGAGATGCCCTCATTTGCATTAACCATGGAATTATTGAATAAAAGAACATGCTGCACCTGGTCCTGCCCTATCTAGGGAGCTCACTATCAACTTAATGCAATAACAACATGAAGAGGAGACAAGGATGAAACGAACGGAGGGACAGATGAAAGGGAGGAGAGATGACGCAATAAGGTCCCAACAGCAGGCAAACGCATTCTCGCTAACGCTACATTCATCTTCTACAAACCCTGCTGAAGATCAATCACACATAGAGATGGACGTTCTTCAGTCGGTGGATGCTAACCATTATAAGCCACGTTTATTAACTATTATACATCTACACGTGGTGTGACGTTGTAGAAGCAATTTTGAAACTGTAGCCTGCTAAGCTACTCATAATTTAAAGTAGATCAGAGTAAATCAGAGCAGCATTCATCTGGCACAATAGAAACAATAAGGATCTTAATTAGAGTGCCAGCATCACACTTGAACAGATACTAAAGTAAATGTAGCTAATAAGACTAGAATTAAGCCTAATTTGAATAAATGAATAAAAAACAGCTACATTAAGCTACATTTTATTTCACTACAAAAGAGATGTAGCATTCTTTACAGAGACTTCTGAGAACACTGTTGATCAAAGACTTAGATCAAAGGATGTTTTTTTTGAGTCAGTTTATTCCAATGAAATGAGAATTAATCCAAATGAACAAAATTGCTCAAATGACTTCCTAATGCTACTTGGGAAAAAAAGTTTCATTATTGCCTTGTGTTTTGTCAAAGCAACCCGATACTTGTATGAAAAATTTGATTGTTAGCTAATACCTGCCACTAAAATTAAAAATTTTCTGTTTAGTTATTAGCATCACTACTTTTTTTTTTTCTTACAACTGCATCGCTTCAGTTCAGAAGGCCTTTATTAACCATGTGGAGCACTTTTTTTTTATGATGGATGGATGCACTTTTTTGGGTTTCAAAATCACGTCCACAGTTAACTGCCATTATAAAGCTTGGAAGACCCAATAAATGTTTTAATATAACTCTGATTGGATTCGTCTGTTTTATGAGATAATGTTCTGTACCTTATCTTGGTGTCTGATGCTGAGGTTCTCTGGTCTCTCCCAGCAGCGTGTGGACAGGTTGAGGATTGCAGTGGCGGCCATGTGAGCAGCTTCGGCATCATGGGAATAATCGTAGCTGCTGGAGGAGCTTTTTCCATAACCACCATGCAAGCTGGGACTTGGGGGGGAGGCCCTGGGGAATGGAGGTTTAGCTATGGGGAAAAGAGAACATTGCTCTAGTTAATAATAATTTTAGTATTATAAATAGTACTTGATCCTTTCATTGAAGTGCACTCTACCAAACTCACTTACTGATAACCTTGATGTACAACAATAAAGAATCTCAAACCTTAGCCGTACTATTCACAAAGCACACCATTTACTTGGATTTCTGCCTGCAAGGAGTGTATTATACATAGCAGTCATACACCATGACTAATCCTGCTCACATTTCAAGGCTTTGGGTGAAGTTTCGCTGGTGTGCATCTTTGGGGCGAGCATGCGCTTGCCGAACACCTGCACGTCGAAGCTTGCATAATCGAAGGACACCTTGGAGTACTTCTCCAGCTCCTTTGCCAGATTAGCGCGCGGTGTGGCGGGTACGAGGCTAGGCCTGTAGCTGCCGTGCGGAGGAATCTCCAACTGCTTCACAAAACACATGGGCCTGCAAAAAATAAGTAGCGCGAGAGAGAGAGAGAGAGAAGGTTCCATCATTTCTTTTCCTCCACAAAAGAATCAATATCCCTGCAGTGAAGAAAAAAGAAGCATAAAAGGATAAGTGTAAGCGAGCATAAAAGATCAAGAGTGAAAGAGTGGGCTGGAATTAGACAGCAGAAGAGAAGTGGAATTGAAATACTGACAATGAGCCAAAGATACAGCGAAAAAGAAAAAGGAAGGAAAAGTCCCACAGATAAATAGCTGGTAAAAGAGTAAATGAGAGAGAGAGAGAGAGTATTTTAAAGCTGGGTGACAGAAGGAGAAGAGGATTAAATAGTGTCTTATCAGCACTGAGCACATTAGAATATCGTATAGCATGGAATTGAAGCCCTAAAACCGACTCCTTTTCCTGAAGAACCATGAGCCCTTGCGGCCCTTTCTCTGTTCTAAAGAAAAACTCTGAAAAGACATTTGCTGTGCTCCAGAAACTAGTGAGCTGCCTACTGAGGCGGCATTTTAATGCATCATAGATGCTCCCGATGTGAACACCGTTTAAAAAATGTAAGCAGCTTCCTAATATGTCACATTTGAACTAAATTCTAAGGCTGCATTGCATGTGTCCTTCACAGAGAAGGCAATCCCAAAAGGAATTGCATTGGTAGATAATGCGAGGAATATTATTCAATGTAATTAAAATGGATTATTTTACTCAATATTTTTATGCTGTGCAGTTCTATGCTTATTAGAATACTGAGCTATTAACTTAGCAACTATATACCAAGACGGTTTACTCATAGTACTATGAATGAGAAAGAGATACGGAGAAATAAGTTCTGCCTTCTAATAAAAGAGCCAATTGCCAATTGATAAAGTAATTGCTTCACTGCCGCTTCGATTAGAAGCTCCAGTTTCCACAAAATCAGACAGTCTCCTGAAACGTACACTTGAGACAGTACATGTGCATTGGCTGGACCATCTTCAAATATGCATTTGACTGAAAAATAATAAGTTTGTGGAATATTTCCTATCAGACTTTGTTGCTAATTCGGAATAAGGTATTTAAAAAATGTTAACTTGGCAAGCAGTTTTTATGATTTTGTAATGTGCCTTATTCAGGTAGGTAGGAACTGGTCTTGCAATCCTGAAATGACCTTCTTTGGTCAAACTCAATTGTGAGTTGGGCTGCAGTGTAGAGAACTGCTCATATAGAACGCTCCAAATGTTGTAGGCGGCTTGCTAGGTTTTGGAAACTAGCTAAAGAATGCTAGCATGTGGGTGTGCGTGTCATTGTGGACTATGACGCTGTGTTCTGTATTTAACATCATTAACGGATTTCAGGCATGAACCAGATGTAGTTCGAAGGAAAACACACACTCACGTTATGATCTGCATGACAATGGCATGTAAAGTATATTACCCTCTGCTTCCTGTCTCTTTATTAGTCAGTGCATCCCATTAGCAGGGGTGGCATGCGGAGCCGTCAAAGGTCTCTCTAGTGACTTCTCATTGTCGACATCTTCCCTTAATGGGCTTTCTCAGTGAACTGACGCTCATTTAAATCAGAATAACACTAATAAGAGAGGACTGCTTATTATTTTCATAATCCGCATTGCTTTGTCTGACCACAGACATGCTTCCTGAAGGAAAGTAATTATTTTTCCAATACTCCATGCCCTGTAAGTCCCATAATTAGCTTATCAGTGGCGTAATTAGACTAGCAGGTTTGAGGCCCGATCCCAGCATGAAATGGCAGGCTGTGCTTTGTTAGAAGGGCAAAGGAAAGGGAGGACCGACATTCCAAAACGCCTGACCAATCGTGCTGCGGTAAGTGAGTTCAGTCCTATGGTGACTGACAGCTGTGCTAACCAACCACAGCAGGTACGTTTGACGGACACATACTGCTGACAAAGAAGCTGAAGGACAGGAGGAGACTGAACAGGGGGTAAGTTTGCTGTTGCTGGGAAAAACAGGAATAAACGCTGATGTTTTCAGTTCCCGGGTTTGTTTTGTTGGGGTTTAGGCCTCACCTGAGAATACGGTCAGAGTTTGGGCTGCCCTTGATGTGCTCGGCCATGGGCTGGGGCAGGTGTTGCTTGTCGTGAGTCTTTGAAAGTTTTTCGGCAGCAGCGATGGGACATCCGGACAAACTGATAGAAGAGGAAACGTGAAAGAATTTGTGAGGAAAATATATGACACTTTTTAAATCAGAGCTTCATTATCGGCATTGATGGTTTCATGAAACATTTCCATTTTTTATAGTAGAAAATGGTTCACCGAAAGGTTCTTTGGGGAATCCAAAAAGGTTCTTCTTTTGCTTCGTTAAAAAAAACACCTTTTGGAACCTTTATATGATTATGTGGACCAAATGTACCAAGAAAGTACATTTAGGGATCTAAGACGTGGTCATCAAAAAAAACATTCTGAAAAAGGAGACGCCGTACCTGCGATGTGTGTTTCGGTTGCTGTTGACATGACCCTGACCAGTGCAGCCTGGTGTTGGGCACTTCAAGACATTCTCGTGCATGGCCAAAACTGAGAACAACCAATCAAAGAACACAAAGGAACATGTCAGCCAATGAATTTACTTCTTGACCCCCAAAAAAACTAATTGTGAACTAAGAGATGAGAGGTTTAGGAAGGGACACAATACTAGATGTTTAAAGTACAGTGTTTTGTCTTTTCAGCTGCAGATTATCACACAATCAAAAGATGTGGCTTTAGTTTGATGTCGACTCACTCTCTGGAGGGATCCGATCTTTGTGTGGGCAGCCTGACAGACTGCGGTGGTGGGGATAGAGTCCTGTCACGTGACCCGTTCCATCACACCCGGGGGTTGGGCATTTGATCTCTCGCTTCTCTGATCTAGAGCTCTCTGTGGGCAGCAAAACACCTGTCAGTCAAATCCTATCTGAAGACATTATCACTTCTGTCAGGACAGAAACGTACAAAAGACGGGCATATTACCACACACATTGTGCACAAACACGCTCTCCGGTTTCATGCACCCTGGAAGTAGTTAAAGTTGCCTCTGGACCCATGAGAAGGCACATTTACGGTGATAATTACAGTCATTATGCGTTTGGGCAGGTGGATGTTTCCATACAGGATTATTATCTTCAGTGAGGGTGCGCTGGGGTTTATTGGACTATTTACTGAAAAATGGAGCTCATTAAACAGATTTTACCATTGGCAAAGCACATCTCCATATTATACAGGAGAAAAGAGTAAATAAGTATGCGGGGTCCGAGGTAAATGAACAAAAGTGCAAGGACAAAGGCAGAAGTGAAAAACAGACGGGAGATAGAAAAAAAAGAAAAAGGAGAGAAAGTGAGAGACATGGAGAGAGAAAGAGCTTGCATGTGCGCTCCAGTGGCTCCTTAATTAAATGTTGAAATGTTAACGAGACATGTACCTCCTAATTAAAACTGGTCGGAGCGTGAGGAGGCCAGTTATAGAGGGGGTGTGGAGCCCTACCGAGCGCTCGGCTGAATCCAGTGCCACACGGACCGGGCACGGTGCCAACCCAAAGCAGAACAACACCACAAACAAAACCAATAAACAAATAAACACGTGCCAAACCAATCTAATTACACACACCCTCTCTCCCCTTCAACTCTCTCACACTCTCTCTCTCTCTCTCTTTCTAAGTGCTTCAGTAATTATAGACTAAGGCTGGAGTTTATCTATGGAAACCAATTCATTTGACCCATTTATACTCTCCAGACTGCTTCCCCCATTATTAATCTTGCAGTTTTTTGCCTGAGCGAGAGCTTGCCATTTTAATCTGCTTTCTGATTAATCATGTGTGGGTGTTTATTTATGGGAATTTGTTGATATTTGAGTACTTGTGTAGGGTGTGTTGAAAAATGCATATGCGCAACGTTTAAAAAGCACTCGGAGTGCATTTATGAAATGGTTTGTGGCATTAGAGTGTGTATACGTTCATTGCTCAGACACAAGCAGGAGGAATTTCTGTACCCAAAATAAGTGTTGTGTACATTTTCACGATGTGATTCTTTAATCAACTGGACTCAACTGAATACAACAATCTAATTCATACACCTCTATTATGCAAATTGTTGCATTAATGCCTTTTTAAAAAAGTCATGAATATACTATGAGAAGTCTATATAGGAACTGTGAAAAATTACAGTTCATACAATTGAAAAAATGACAAATATCTGACCTTTTCCGAAGCAGCTCTTGCGGATATGTTCCATGTGTTTGCCGGAGCGGTCGTCGAGAGGAAAGAAGCGGTGGTGTTCGGGAATGCGGCTGAGCTCACGATGAGCTTTGACCTGTTGGGCTTTCAAAGCAATGGCCTGCTCCAGCAACCCCAAGTTCCCCCGCATGATGTCGAACATCTCAGACTCGTCCGCGACCGTCGACCGTTGAGACAAGCTGTCGTCATCCCCATCGTCATCGTTACCTTCCAAGTCAGCATCCCTCTCTGACTCCTCAGACTGCAGTTCGATGATCACAGGAGATGCTGTGGCAGCTTTACTAAAGCTGTAGCTTTCTGGCAATGTAAGTTTGTGAGAAACATAGTCTTCCCTTACGTGACATCCCTGAGTGGCAGTGACAACCGAAGGGCTGGTTTCTCTCTCCACTTCCTCTTCAGACTTAACTTCCTTGTATGTCCCTTCTCTTTTAATCTCAGATCTCAACACCTCATCATCATCATCATCATCATCATCTTCATCATCGTCATCATCATCTTCTTCTTCTTCGGCGTGTTGTGTCTCCATCTCCTCAGTAAAATACTGATGGTCTGACTCCCTCTGACTCTCAATGTGCATGTCCTCTTCTTCACCTTTCATCACTCCATTCTCTTTAGACATCAGAACTCCTTGGTTCCTTGTTTCCTCTGTTTCATTTCCTTCTTTCTCTTCTTCTTCTGGTTCCCTAAAAGGGCTTTTACCTTGTGTTTCCACTGTGATGGACTGTTGTTGTTGGGGTGACATGGCACCGTGGTTGTTGAGGTGCGTCATTGAGTTGGACACTATGTGCTGATAGTTAGAGAGATCCTCAGAGGATGAGAGCTTGGGCTTCTCTGTGCTGGACGCCTCAATTATGATGCACTCCTCTGTGTGAGAGACACAAATGTTAAAATGTGTCATTGACTAAAGAAATGTTTACATTGTCAGAGGATTGACTCTCAAATTGTACAGTATATATTAGAGCATCAGAAGCAGATTGAATACTGTTTGTACGGACAAGAGTCCAAAGTAAAGCCTAGATATTATAGGTAATGAAAAAATAAAATGTTGTCATTATTTACTCACCCTCATGTCGTCCTAAAACAGTATCTCTTTCTTCTGTGGAACATAAAATAAGTTATTTTGATGTCTAAATGTTTTCTTCCATGTAATAAAAGTGAGTGGGGTCCAATGTTGTATTTCTTTGTATATACAAAAAAATAAATAGACATTTTTCAAAATATCTTCTTTTCTGTTTCACAGAAGAAAGAAGGTATATATTTTCAAGACTTTTTAGATTTTATTCTAAACTGTTTTTGACAACTGCTTTTATACTTTCAGGAAATCTGTAAAAACTCTCAGTTTTTGGTTCTCCACCCCCCCCCCTTTCCTTCAATGTTTAACAGGAATGCACAACAGCTTATTTTCTAACATTTAGTGTCACCTGAGAGAGTTTGGAGCTCCAACATTGACATCAAAGAATAACCCAGATAGGGTGTAATGCTTGTGTGTCAATGTCAATGATGTGACAGTCAACTAGCTGTTCAGTGCAATTCCTCTGAATGAAATTTGCTCTATAAAACAGGTTGTGACTTCTAAAAATGTACAGCAGTCACTTCGGGCACAGAGCGTGTAACAAATCTGTGTATGAATATAACTGCATTTATCACCCAAAACAAGACCGTTAAACATATCCAGATTTGTTTGGCCATTTTTGATCACTCACCTTCATCACCATCCTCCTCCTCTGTATTGGCGGTCACTGTGTTCTGTTTCACTTGCTCCTCTTCAACACGTCCTTGATCACTGGGTTTCTGTTTCACCTGTTCTTCATCCTCCTCCTCTTCTTCCCTCAACTCCGTCTCCTCTCCGCTCCCCTCACTCTCTGCATTGAATCCTTCATCCATCGTCAGCTTTAACGGGTGAGATTTCCTCTTGGAAGCAGTTTGCTCTGACTCTGCTTCCTGTAAGCGCCTCTTTCTGGCCAAAGGGCAACTCAAAGCACTATAAGAGAAGAAGAAAGAGCATTAATTCGAAAATTCGATAAGAAATACAACATTAGCACTACTAGTGTAAAAATAATTAAAACATGCAGATTACACACATGCAAGCCAGGCATGCCATGCTAAACAGTCTATGGAAACTCAGATGTGGAATGGAACAGTGTTGGATATTGACCTGTAGGGGGCAGTGTGCTTGGTAAATTTAGCCTTTATAAATCACAGCCAGTTGACTGGAATACTTAATTATACCACAATAAAATAAGAAACAGAGAGAGAAAGAGATAGAGAGGGAGGGAGGGAGCAAGGGAGGGTGGAATTCAATAAAGCCCTCACCTAGAAAGTCTCGCTATCGGACGGGCAGCGGAGATAGATCTATAAACATGAAGCATCTCAAATGGCTTCCTGAATGTACACACGTGTAAATAAACATAGCTGTAATATCTTTCCAATAATCAATACCCTGCCTAAAGACCTCTATTAGGGAGAGTAATAGAGAGAGATTGTCATTATCGGAGGAAGAGATGAAGACTAAGATGATCTAGTCTACGGGCTAAACAGCGTTTGGGATCAGGAAAGGCTATGTGGCCACAGAGGGAGGTGAATCAGGGGCTACGGAGCACCACACGGGCATGTCATCTGTCGTACCTTCTGTGTCGGGCATATTTGCCACTGATATGGCCTGAGCCATTGCATCCTGGAGTAGGGCAGCTGAACAGATAGAGGGGGTCAAATTAGAGATGCTTTATAGCTTTCGTTATTTCGTGGTGCTTGTGTGCTAAATAGTTCATCAGGAGCCGCATTTCCACAGCCGGGACAAGACAAACAAACATAGATTTTTACATTTAGCAAAACAATTGTTTCATCAATACGATGGAGCTGCGATTGATTTTTGTTTGCTGTGGCGGCTCTTCTTTCGTTTCATGAAATACCTTCCGTCTTTCGCAGAAATCCCTAATATTTTGTACATTTGCTTCATTGGAATTCTCGTTTATTACCAGCAAAGAGGGTTGAGATTTCAACTTGTGTTCACATGCATTTTAATATATGGATAATATAATGTCTAATATTAACTACTAACATAATATCGATCTTGTATGTACTATATAGAAAAACACACAAGATCAATGATAGAATATTATGGCTAACAAATCCAATTATATACATAACATATCACGTCTTGAAGTATTTATTATTCTGTTCTGCTGCAGTATGAATGCATATTTTGAGGTTGTTTTTTTTAAGCTGTTTAAGATCTGTGAGCAGCTTCATTGACCCTGATGGCTAGTGAGTGTTTCGATTCTGTTATAAATTCCACTCTTGTAAACTACATAGCGCACTTGAATGTGAGAAGCTGAGAATATGAGGGTTTAATATCCCTCACGCACAGATTTTGTGTTCTTGGGTCTATTGGAACTAGGAGACACTGGCCATCTGAAATAAATGCTTGATCAGGCAAAGAAAAAGCATGGTCTCCATACATGTAGATTTCTGTTGTTGTCAGTAAATTTGTTGATGATAAGAACTGTTGAAAATGAGTTTGGTTGTTACATTAAAATGGGTTTTGTTTGTAAAGTGGCGTGCATTGCAAACCAAAGCATGATCAAACGTGGATTTGAAAAATAAAGAAAGAATTGCTGCCGAGGAACAAAATGGCATATTTAACTTTACAGAACTAATTTGTCTTACCTCAGCTCCTGTCCCACAATCTCTGAGGGAACTGCAGAGGGAGAGACAATCAAGAACAGAAAATTAAGCAGAAAAATCTAATAATTGCACAGAACCACAATCAAGAAATCACAAATATATACAGAGCCCAGGAGGCCATATGCAGTAAGACTCATGACTGCATTACCAAGAGAAAACACACACACATGCAGTACATATATATACATAGACAGAAACGCCTGAGTCAGCCAAAACATCAAGCTTTGATGATGAAAAAAAGTACAATATGCACAAATCAGCACAAAAATATGATTAATCTTTACAGTTTAGTTTATTGGTGAAATCAGAACATAACTGCAGTTGGTTAAGAAACAGCCTTTCTCTAATCAATTTATTTTAAAACAATAAAAACTGTCAAAGAAAAGTAATGCAAAGAAGAAATAAATGCAATGTAAGTGTCAACATTATAATCATCAGGATACTAGTAATGAATGTTGCATTACTATTTTGTAAAGTACTATAGTATGGAACTCTTGTATTTTGTTTTTGAAACTCCTCCTACTTTACAATAGGTTCTGCTGACTATAATAAAAGCCCCTATGCTGAAAGGATGATTTACAGCTCAAATAACACATTTGTGTATGGCAGAAATAAAGTGCTTTAACCTTCCTGGATGGCTTAACCCATAGGCTTTTTCTTGCATGTGTATTATAAACAACTTCTAACAAGCTGAAGGACGAGTCAGAATTACTGATGATCTGACAGTATGTTGGAGATGCTGTCCATAGAGCTGAACTTTTACTGAACCCAGATCATTCCTCTCATAAACAAACAGTTGGGTAATCTGGTCATGCAAATAAAGTTTCAACATTTCAAAGCATTTCTTTAACTTTCGACTTTGCATTTGGATAAATGCTCTTTTTTTTCTCTCTCACAAAGCTCTATTCAGCTTACTGAATGCTACATAGTGAATAGGATTTTCTTTTAAAAGGACCTCTAGAGACTCCAAGAGCAGGATTATTTGAGAGAAGCTAAAATATTAGATATGCCTAGAGCGAACATATAAGACATGCTCAGCTGACCAGTGAAAGAAATGAGTTTTAGAGGTGAGAGAAAAAGAGAAAGACAGAGCAAGAGAAAGAGAGAGGGTTCACTGACCTTTTCCTGCTTTGGACCGTGAGCGAGTGCGCTTGTCATCAGTATCCAAACTCATCTGTCAGAGAGAAATGGAGAGAGTCAGGACTAGAGCGATATATGGAAGAGAAAGAGAGTAAGACATGCTAACACATGCAAGAATGCGCGTGCGCACACACACACACACAGAGAGTCACACATACACACCATACATTCAGGATAATGAAGTCATGAATAATGTATGAGAAGCACACTTTCATTCTGTAAATACTCACTGAGAACTTTTGCTCTTTTAGATTAACAAAGAGATGGATAGACAGACAGAGAGAATAAAAGAGAAAGAAAAAATGACAGACAAGACACAGATGGATGGATGGATGGAAGGAAGGAAGAAAGGAAGGAAGGATGGATGGATGGAAGGAAGAAAGGAAGGAAGGATGGATGGATAGATACAGCCATAGATAGATAGATAGATAGATGGATGGATGGATCAGCCTTTAAATCTCAGTACATTTTCATTGTTTTCTTCCCCCTAACCCTTCTGTAGCCCTCATCAGTTTATAATTTGGAGGCCCTGAACAATCATTCTGATTGGACGGACACAGCAGAGCATGGCATCTGCCAGAGGAGCCCATTTGCGTTCACGGCCCCATGGCAAGCTCGAGTGGTAATTACAATAGCAATATTAACCGCAGTGACAGAAATAAGACAAACACAGGCACTCCAAATCACTGTAATTCCTCCCGCTCTGTGTCCCCGATCGCTGCACTCGCTGCGCTTTCAGGCACAAAAGGAGCAGGTGTCAATCCTCTCAATCTCGCTCACACACACACACACATACTCGGGGAAGTCTGCTCACTGTAAAGCCATTGGATCTTTTCTGGCTGCACAATGGCGCCATTAGCTTTGATTACTTTACTGAGATTTAAATGGAACGGAATCCTTGAAAATCCACGAAACTCTCTCCTTTTGACCCTCGGCGAGCGCTGCTCACCCTGCTCCCAGCTGCCGCCTTTAATACAGCGCTGGAGCTGGCAAGGGCACACTGCACTTTCACAGAGGAGTTTCTCTTTCACACGCTCCCTTTCTCTTTCTTTTTTATCTCTGCGCACTCTCTCTGGCAGTGCCACTTCCTGTTGATTGCCGACTTTTCAGCACGGGCGGATAATGAGTGTGTTGTGTACGATTTGAGGGAGTTTGCGTTTGGGGCGATGGAAGTTGGCGGTGTGTGTGTGTGTGTATCCGGGCAGACAGGTGCACAGAGAGTCTCTCTTCCTCTCCCAGGGGCGTTTTGATCACAAGCACACGTGCTCACTGGCAACAAGCTGGCTTTATGCGCGCCGATACTCGCTTCTCACACTCTGAGCTCGACTTGCTGGCCTGAGAGGAAAGTTTTCTCACATTGATGATCAAATAGCCCCTGGGAGATGGCGGACGCAAACACTGGGTGTTGTGTTGTGCGCGGTTCACCCATCTGTGAGGCTTCTATGCCCTCTCTGTTTCTCCGAAACAAGCTCTGTGACCGCTCTGACCCCCAGCTCAAAAGCCAGGAGCAGATGCGTGTCGTTTTATTCTTTTCCCACTGTAGCTTCCTCTGGTCTTCCACTGCCGTCTCCTTAGTGTCAACACATGAATCAAACAGGGCCCGTGTGGCTTTCATGTTTGTGTAACCATAGCTACGCATCTCTTTCGAATAGGTGAACGCTTTAGAGTTTGCATTGCTTTTTTATTTCGAATTCCGCCTCATTAAATCTGCATGGAGCGTAGGTGTTTGCGACAAGCAAGACAGTGTCATCTTTCTTTCGTAATGTAACTCAAAGGCCTTTTAATGTTTTCAATCCTGTCCTTTTTAATTACGACCATTGGCGGAGAAATGAGTGAGTGATTTTGAGAACTGGGGACGTCTGGAAAATTGGCAGGAAAATGCAAAGATAAACTCAACTTTTTTCAAGTGAACGTCCGTGCATCCCTTTGGGCCGCGTGTTACATTATTAATTGTGTCCCTCTCTTCTCCATACAAGCGGACGGAGACGCTCTTCTGACAGCTCTATGCAAATTGCTGGCTGGGGGCAATGACTTCACAAAGAAGGTCACCCCTCCTCCTGTGGTGCGCATAAATGAGGCTTTTATTCATTTTCACATTTACAAGAAAAGGACGCAACCGGGCCTGACGTGGCAACTGTCGCTGGAGTGACAAGACCACTGACATCTCCAAAATTACCTGCGGAAAGCATCGGCCAATTAAAGGAGGCCGATACGGTCACCAAGGAGATCTGAGCCATCCATCAGGCAAGCGGAGTTAACGCTCTGACTGACAACTGAGAGAGCTTTATGTTTGTGCGTGTGTATAAACTCGCACTCGCTCGCGTGTTTTCTTTTAAGAGCGTGTGGTAGTATGAGAATAAGCTTGGCTCTGATTCCTCTGCACACAGTTGGATGACGCTGATCAGTCGGAGTTTGGTATTATCTAATTGGATGCTCTTAAAAGAGCTGCCTGCAACTGCAACCCTTTAAACATTTCAAATTAGATCGATAAATCAATCGCTTCAGATGAACTCTTTCCATCAGAGGGAAAAAAATACATTTATGGGCCCACGGGAGAGAGCGAGGACTCTCTCTCTCTATCTCACTTTTACTTTTACTTGTTTTTTCTCTCACCATCCCGGCACAACCCCCAAACCCCCCCCCCCCATCAGAAATCTCTTCCAGTGAATTTCCCAATGCAGAAGTGAAAGGGATAGATGGTCGAAAATATGGACTGTTCCAAATCAAAAGCATGAAGAAGAGCGAGGAAAAGAGGAGGAAAAGGATGCATCCACTTAAAGGCAAAAACACACACCTAAGCATAAAAAGGAAAGGGGGGAGGTGATAGGATGAGAGAGGGAGAGACTTTCTTTTATGTTGATGAAAGATAGCAAACAAAAGCAGCTCAAGGACATCCCTGCTTTCAAACCTCTCCAGTTTTCCTAAATAATGCAAGAAAGCTCTAAAAATGAAATTAGGTTGAGCCGAACAGCCCAATTCTTCATAATTACAGGACGCGGGACACTTTAAAATCTTGGCTTATTCAGAGGGGGGTTAGGTTGCTCTGCCAAAACCCATTCTAGGTCAAGCTGGCATGAACTGCGTACATTGCGGTAATACAACGCTGACTTCCTTTCACAGTGTGCTGATAGACAGAACTGATGAATGTCATAAATGTATAACCCTCTTTCGCCTCTAATTGTGCCAACTTGGCAGGAAGCCCGAGGTTCTGCGTGATGATTGGCCAGGCGGGCCCGGGTCGACTCACTTTGATTGGTCGGCTCTGCAGTCTGAGAGAGGGCCGGCAGCGACTGATCTTGTCTCCTCGCGTCCAGCGCTGGTTCAGGAGTTTCCCCCGGTATTCATTTTCTGTTTGAGAGAAAGAGAAAGCAATAAGTGAAAATGAAAAATGAAAATGAGGGGGAAAGAAAGTCATGTCAGCATCTGCGCAGGCAGTTGGAAGAGTTTTGCGGAGCGAGGGCAAAGTGGCGTGAGGTTTGGATGCTGTAACAGACTGATTCAGCAGTGAAACGGCCAGATCATCTCATCAGCTGTCCACCTGCATCTGAGATCAGCAGCCTCAGCACAGGAAACACAACCTCCTCCATCCTAACAGCAAGACACACACAAGTGCACAATCGCACAAACACACACCTGGGTCAATGATATAGGAGCGTCCATGATAAAGAAAAAATCTCATGTGTCTTAGAAATGTACTGTTTGTACCCATGCTGGTTTCGTGTGGTTTTAAAACAAGTTTTTTTTCATATTACGTAAGACAATGATTTGGCAGACAGAAGTTTTTCAAATATTAATATTTATTTTTACTTATTTATAAATATGTATAGTCATATAGTGATATTATATATATATATATATATATATATATATATATATATATATATATATACACACATTTCTGATATATACTGATTTATTTCGTGTACCACAAAAATTTCTAAAAGTCTTTTAATTTAGAAAATTCAAAGGATGATCAAGCTCATGGATATATTTAAGTCATTGTATGTACAGTATAAATTGATTTTAAACAGAATTTTGTATAAATTATCGATGCATGAATAATGTAAAATAAAATAAAATAAAATAAAATAATAAAATAAAGAGCAGCACCCTGTCAGTAACCCACATAGAGACTGGTAGAAAAAAAGTAATATTTATCATTGGATGTAAATGCATTAACTAATATAATATATTGATAGCACATATTTAGCACATTTATGTGTTGACTGAAAGGTGCATAATGTCAAATGTGTGAAGTGACAGTTTGACAGGTCATGATAGGGGGTTGGGCCTTTTACTCATGTGACCTATGCACTTCTAATTAAAGAGAGGCAAGAACTAAAAAAACTTGCACATAACGCACATGCATATGCATGCTAAAACACCGCAGCTGGAAGCTCTGCCTGCCTGCTATTAGAATCAATCACATTTGTGCATTTTTATTGAGCTTTTAGCAGGCAAGAGTGTAAGAGAGGGGAGGGGTCACGAAGCAGGCCCGTGCTGGGGGAGGGAATTTGGTCAGTAAATAATGAATCAACCATAAATCTGATTTTTTTCCCCCTCCTCCTTTCTTTTTTTTTTCATCAGGGTAATAGTCCATCTTTCCATAAACCCATTCCCCACCCCCTCCAGCACACATATGATAGACATGCATGCTAGAATGATAAAGAGTGTCAATAAAATCTGATGCAAAAATATCCCCTCCGCTCAAGCGCTAACATGCTCGTGCCATCAAACGCTGAATGTATTAAAAGAATCATTACATTCATCAATGAGCACGGATCAGCCAATGCTCGTGAAATCTCACAGCTGAGACTCCGGTTTATAACTCGCTTTTGTTTAGCCGTCAACAACACCACAGGCAACAAACTCTCAAAAGTTGCGTGAGAAATCCTTCTGAGGATTTCAGTGTTCAAAACGCACAAAATCCTACGCCAACCCGTCAAGCTTTGCCTTTAAAATGATCAGAGGACACCAGAGGACTTTGTGTTGAATCGCAAAGATCTCTAATCTCTCTCTCAAGCATAACAGCCCATGTAACATTTTTTGTAGATTTGAGTAAAAATTATTTAAGTGAAATGTTGTTATAAAGTTATGCATAAAGATTAAAATACAAGAAATCTAAGAATATACAGGATATACAGCATACACACACACACACACTTTAAACTCATATCAAAACACTTCCAAAGCTATTGTTCCTCTTCGGGAACTCGAGCTGCGTCGATCGCATTTGGGGAACGCCTTTGGCAAGAACAACTCTGAATATCGTGTGCAATCAGTTCAATGGAAGAGCGTGACGTCACGGACGGGGTGACGTAGCGACCAGGAAGCTATAAAGGCACGTGCCACGCAGCTGGCTTCAGCTTCGCGTCTTTCAGCAAGCGCTCTGTGTGTGCATGTTCATAAGTCTGTCTTGTAAGTCTTATTTACTGTTGTCTGTCCAGTATCATTAGACTACGATGCCTAAGTCTAAAGCTAAGACGAGACATTTGAAGGGCGAAACCAAATCGCGCTATAAACTGTGTGTTCCTCCATGCCAGCGCTACATCACGGCTGGGGACACACATGATTTATGCGTGGTTTGCCTGGGATCGGAGCACGCTGAGTCGGCTCTCGAGGGAGCCGACTGCCCGCATTGTGAACGATTGCCAATGCGGGCGCTTCGATCCCGGAGGGCTCTCTTCGAGGAGGGAGCCTTCGCCAGCGTTCCCCGCGGCTCTGGCCCCGCTTCTGCTGAGGCAGAGCGGCTGCTGCACTCGTGGGGTTCGCAGGTGGATCTGGCAGAGGGAATGGAGACGGGCACGTCCTTATCTCCTTCCTCATCTGCTAGATCTGGCGCCCAAACCCTGGGATCGGAAGCACGCTCGTCGGTTTCTTCCGCCCAGGGCGAGGGGTCGACACTCCACCTCTCTTCGTCTGATGAGGTGGATGTGGAGACAGTTGGCAGGGATTCGCCACCCCTTTCGCCCCAGTATGAGGAGCTGCTGGAGGTGGTAACTCGCGCAGTCGAGAAGTTAAAAATAGACTGGCCCCCACAAAAATCACATGAACCGCAGAGAAGTAAATTAGATGAGCGGTATCTCAGGCCCAGACAACCACCTCCAGCCCGGAGCCTTCCCTTTTTTCCCGACCTCCATGATGAGATAGCGAGGTCGTGGAAACATCCATATTCCACCCGTCTTTTCGGCCCTGATTCGCAGTATTATGGGAATGTGACAGGGCTCGATGAGCGTGGTTACAGAGCGATGCCACGGGTTGAACAGACGCTTGCGGGCTATCTGTCACCCGGTTCGGCGTCGTCTCTGAAGGCTCCGGCCTTGCCTACTAAAGCATTAAGAACGACATCAGGGTTAGTGGGCAAGGGCTATGTGGCAGCAGGTCAGGCAGGGGCGTGCCTTCACACCATGGCCGTCCTTCAAGCATATCAGGCCGACCTGTTGAGAGATGTAGACGAGGGAGAGGGGATCAAGTCCGACGATATTGCAACCATCCTTCCACAACACAGGAAGTTTCTGAGGTTCGCTTTCGGGGGCAAAGCTTATCAATATCGAGTACTTCCATTCGGCCTTGCACTCTCACCCCGCACATTCACGAAGTGTGTAGATGCGGCTCTGGTACCCCTCCGTATGCAGGGCATCCGCATTCTAAATTATATCGACGATTGGTTGATCTTAGCTCAATCAGAGCAGATGGCGGTTCGACATCGAGATGTCGTTCTCGCACACATGGGGGAGCTGGGTTTGAGACTGAATGCCAAGAAGAGTGTACTTTCTCCAGTTCAGAGAACCACCTATCTAGGCGTAGTATGGGATTCGACCACGATGCAGGCACGTATGTCTCCTGCTCGGATCGAGTCGATCCTCACATCAGTCAAGAGAGTCAGAGAAGGCCAGTCACTCACTGTGAAGCAGTTTCAGAGACTGTTAGGGCTCATGGCAGCTGCGTCCAACGTGATACCTTTTGGTCTCCTGCACATGAGGCCCCTTCAGTGGTGGCTCAAGACCAAGGGGTTTTCCCCGAGGGGAAATCCTTTCCGAACTATTCAGGTCACGCGGCGATGCCTTCGTGCCTTAGACATATGGAAGAAACCTTGGTTCTTGAATCAGGGCCCGGTGCTGGGAGCTCTTGGTCGCCGTGTAACGCTAGCGACAGATGCGTCCCTCACCGGTTGGGGTGCGGTCATGAGTGGCCACCCTGCCCGCGGTCTGTGGAGCGGTCGCCATCTGACATGGCACATCAATTGTCTAGAAATGCTAGCAGTGTATCGAGCTTTAAAATATTTCCTCCCAGACCTGAGAGGCTGTCATGTGTTAGTGCGCACCGACAACACAGCGGTAGTCTCTTATATCAATCACCAGGGGGGTCTGCGTTCACGCCCCTTGTACAAGCTGGTGTACCAGATCCTCCTGTGGTCCCAGGGCAAACTCCTCTCGTTAAGAGCAGTGTATATTCCTGGGCGATTGAATGTGGGAGCAGACATGCTGTCGAGACAGGGGCCAAGGCCCGGGGAATGGATGCTTCATCCCGAGGTGGTGAAGCAGATATGGCAGATATTTGGCAAAGCTCAGGTGGACCTCTTCGCGACTCGAGAGACATCGCAATGTCCCCTCTGGTTCTCTCTAGTTCACCCAGCTCCACTGGGACTAGATGCCATGGCACAGACTTGGCCGAGGCTTCGTCTGTATGCCTTTCCCCCCATCGCTCTGCTCCCGGGAGTTCTGGCGAGAGTACGCCGGGACGGGGTCCGTCTGTTGTTAGTAGCCCCGTTCTGGCCGGGCCGAGTATGGTTCGCAGATCTGATTTCTCTCCTCGACGGCTCTCCATGGCAGATTCCGATCAGGACAGATCTACTCTCTCAGGCGCAGGGCAAAATAATTCACCCTCGCCCGGAGTTGTGGAAGCTGTGGGTGTGGCCCCTGAGGGGGCACATCTGTTAGCAGCTGGTCTCTCAACCGAGGTTGTTGAGACCCTACTCCAATCCAGAGCTCCCTCTACGAGGAAACTGTACGCCCTGAAGTGGAAACTCTTCACTTCATGGTGCAGAGATCGCCACCTTGACCCTGTTAACTGCCCAGTTGGTACAGTTCTGGAGTTTTTACAAGCTAGGCTCTCTGCGGGGTTGACCCACTCCACCTTAAAGGTGTACGTGGCGGCCATAGCTGCTTACCACGTCCCTTTCAGTGACCAGTCACTGGGTAGACACCCCCTAGTTACACGTTTCCTCCGAGGTGCACTGAGGCTGAGACCTCCAGTACGGTCCCGTATTCCCCCATGGGATCTGGTTGTGGTGTTAGAGGCTCTCTGCAAAGCTCCATTCGAGCCAATTCAAGAAATATCAGACAGACATCTGACACTTAAGACTGCCCTATTATTGGCTATTACTTCTCTAAAGAGAGTTGGAGATCTCCAGGCCCTCTCGGTGGCCCCTAATTTTCTAGACTTTGCCCCTGGTATGGCCAAAGCATTTCTTTACCCTCGAGCGGGTTATATTCCTAAAGTTCCCTCTGTCACACCACAACCTGTCGTACTGCAGGCCTTCTGTCCTCCTCCCTTTCGGGAGCCAGACCAGGTGAAGCTAAATTGTATGTGTCCAGTGCGAGCACTGGACGCATACGTCCACAGAGCTGCCCTGTGGAGAAAATCCGACCAATTGCTTGTATGCTACGGTCCTACTAACAGGGGTTCTCCTGCCTCTAAGCAGACCCTCAGCCGTTGGATAGTCGAGGCTATCAACGAGTCATATGAGTCCTCTGGTCTTCCCCTTCCTTTGGGAGCCAAGGCTCACTCTACGCGGAGTATGGCTGCCTCTAAGGCCTTCCTGGCAGGTGTGTCCCTCTTGGACATCTGCAACGCTGCGGGGTGGTCCACGCCCTCTACATTTGCCAGATTTTACAATCTCGATATGCGAGCCGCTCCTGGCTCTTCTGTCCTCTCGTCCTAAGCTGTGCTCTACGGATACACACTAGGCAGGGGTTTGGTAGTCTGGCAGCGTTGGCACATCGTTCCCCAAATGCGATCGACGCAGCTCGAGTTCCCGAAGAGGAACGTCCCTAGGTTACGTATGTAACCCTAGTTCCTCGAGGGAACGAGACGCTGCGTCGCCGAGCCATACTCCCGGCACCCCTGCCTGCGCTTGCTTCCCTACTCGAAGCTGAAGCCAGCTGCGTGGCACGTGCCTTTATAGCTTCCTGGTCGCTACGTCACCCCGTCCGTGACGTCACGCTCTTCCATTGAACTGATTGCACACGATATTCAGAGTTGTTCTTGCCAAAGGCGTTCCCCAAATGCGATCGACGCAGCGTCTCGTTCCCTCGAGGAACTAGGGTTACATACGTAACCTAGGGACGTTTTCTTCCACATGCAGTTTGTTTTCAGTAGAATCATCATGTCTATAAGACTTATTGTTTTCAGTTTTGATATGTTGTAGTAAGAGGTACGACACATCTGCCATTCTCCTTTTGCCTCTTCTTCCCTCACTCATGTCCTTTCTTTTCCTTTCATTTCCTCTCCTCGCATTTATCTCAATCTGGTGTTTTCTTCCTTTAAAGCAGGCTTCCATCTGTTTCTTATAGGGCACTAAAACTCACCTCGCACTCTCAGAGAGAGAGAGAGAGAGAGAGCCAAAGAGCAGGAGAGCGAAAGAGAAAGAGTTTGCTGTCAGAAAAAGAGAAGCCTTTAAACATGCCTAGCTTCTGACTCGCTTCCCCCTAACATCTGCCCTTCTCTCTTAGCAAGCACAAAATAAACAAAGCAGGCAGATCTGATTTGCCTCCTAAAACTCTGTGCAGCAGCAATAACCCAGAAAAAGACAGGCAGGATGCCAGTCATCAGAGTTAGAAAGCTGTAGGGCATTGTCAGTAAAAGCATTTGCAATGCCCCTTACACACACACACTCCTACGCCAACACGGAACAAAACGCTTATTTATCAACTTTCAGCCCTCTTCTAAAAAGTGACTACAACAGCACTACTGTGCATCCTTCCCCCAATGCTCGCTCGCTTTTTCTCATTCTATAAATTTCAAGCCAAATAAACAGAACTGCGAGGCGCAAAGGGCTCTTTAAAATCTCACTATAAACCCGTGCTATATAGCCGACTCCACACTTTCCGGGCCCTCAGAAATGGCACGGCCCTCATAATCCACCACCGTGGCTCTCAATAACCTTGATGGCTCAGGTGCCACTTATTCTAAAGCGAAAGAGAACATTAATAAAGCTAAACAGTTCATCATTTAAAGATGGGCCAGAGAGACTATTATGTGATTGGCTTCCGTGGATGTTCACTTTAAAGTATTACACTACAGGAGGAACAAGAGATTAATAAACGATCTGTGATAGATAGTTCTGCTACTGCGAGACAGTCAAAGGAGACAGAGATGAGTGTAAACAAATCAAGAAAATCATGTCGTGCAGCTGAAATCCATCATAGTGATGCAGAGTTGTTTGAGACGGACATAAATCCATAGTTTAGATTAAACAGGGATGGATGCCTTCACAGTAATCCACGGGTAACACATCTGCACTTTCTGCTCCAGTTAAGCAGATTTAACTTCAACTTTGTGATTAAAGAACAAATGTGAACGTATAACATTAGCCTGCGAGACTCAGCCAAATCTGATTATTACAAAAACAACAATACCATCAAAATATATTTAACGTTCACGGTGGATTGTAGCATTCTTTCCAGGAGATAAAAAAATCGACTTGTGCCTGAAAGTCAGCAGCGAGTAATAAAATTAGACTCTCCTTCATGTCAAAACGAGTCAAAGTGCCTTTGAGAGCTACGGGCACTCTTTTTTTTCTTTATGACGCACCACGGAAAACACCATGACAACCACGAGCAGCAGAAAGAGGCCCACTCAGAGAGTGACTCTGCGTTAAAGGAGCAATGACAGAATTTGCCTTTGTCTGGGTTTCTTAAATAGACAGAAATGCCCTTAAGGTTACAGACATGTAAAGAGGTTAACTTTCAATGTACTTTAAAGCTTATGCTCAGGGGTGCTTTCAGTAGTGTCTGGCAATATCTGTTCAAAAGTGCTACTGTGATGCAAAAATAGTTGATTCCTTCTGGGTACTGATTCTAAACTGATTCATTCAGATTTGCCTCTGTTTGTATGTTACACAGATATGCCAGTAGATGGCGGCAAGCTTTTACCATGTCTTTAGTGTTCGGAGAGTGTGTCATTGAATCATTCACTCAACAGATTCTTTTAAAGTCTTGTTCTTAAAATCCATCTTATTTTTAACACCACAAATCATTATCGTTATCATGTTATTTAAATGTATTATTATAATCATAAACACACTGGTTTGTAGAGCAAATGGTTTTACCATGCATTGTTATTCTTTAAGTTACTAAGTGGCTTATAAATCGAAAGTCTCAAACATTCAAAGAGAATAGCTCTACATCCCCGTTGCAAAATAAGATGGTGAGCCAAATTTAGAGGCACATTTTGGTTACAGAACTCAGTTACTCGCATATTGAAAGTTAAGATAACTACATGTAAAGAGCGAACAAGAATGATTATAAAAAGATGACTTCTAAACTCTTAAAAAAAAAAAATCTTAAAATCAGCCAATTATTTTCCTCTCAACACAACATAACTATAAGAGAGTTAAGACAGTTCATGTAGCTATACGTTTTTAAATAAAGAAAAAAGAAAAGAAAAACTTAAGTGATGAAGGGTCTCCACGTGAGTGAACAAGAACCATTATTTTTTGTTCAACACCTGAAAAAGGAGTAAACAAACAATGACGCGCTTGTCGCAGGGCTCAAACAGCATAAACATGCTTTCTAAATTACCGACCAATTCAACTGCACGCAATTCAGTGTTTCAAGGCATAAAGGCTGCTCTAAATGGCACCTTTCTTCACTAATGATAGGGGCAACCCTGACCCTCGGCACTGGTGCCGTGGCTTTCTGCTGTGCTCTGAATGAGAAGAGCGCAATTTGGTCCAGCTGCTCCATTCCACATGTTTATTACTCTCTCCTCTCCGGAAAACCCGCGGCACCTGCTGCAGCGCTACATCTTTATTTTGTTGTTTTTTTCCACTTTTTTTCTGTTGAGTGGACTGAGCAAAAAAAAAAAAAAAAAAAAAAACCTATTTCAATAACATGCGCCTATTTCGATCGTTTAGCGCTTTTGGACAACCAAAATGAGCACTGAGGTTAGAATATTGCACACAGTCCTGCTTGAATATGATAGGAATTAATCCGCAGATAAGATTAAACGGCGATCTTTGAAGACTCAGTTTTTATGATTCGGGTGAAAAGAGCTGCATGCACCAGATGATCCGCTATAGTCTCATTTATTTATAAGACTGAGCACATTGTTCGGTCATATATTAACGTGGCTGACAGAAATAATTGGGAAAACTTGCAAGGATTCCCCCCACCGCACAGATAGCACCATCTCCTTTTATTAAACTCTGGGGGTTCCTGGCGAATGCGCAATTCTGCGCAATTTCCGCAAACAGATAGATAGGATCTTGTGAAAGTTATTACCAAAACCAGTTTCTAGGCGAGCGAGATACAATAAACTACTCCATGAATCAATGTTGCTCTCAGGTGACCTTCATCATATACAGTGCTGAATATCATGACAAGTGAATGTCGCTAAAATGCGGTATAGTCCAAAACAACATTAGCTGCAGTATTAAGGGAGAGACAGGGTTTTCGCTATACATCTCAAACTTCATACTTACTTTGATACAGTTTACAAACTGAAAAATAAATAAAAAAAATAAAAATAAAAAAATAAATAAATAAATGGCAGGTTGTACTTCTAACAGAAAACAAGGGCATTTTAAATACTGTGCATGCATTTATTGTGGTGGTAATCAAATGTACTTGTTAAAGAATCATTATGCATCACACCCCACTCTCATTTCATTATAAACATGTTCATTCACAATGGAAAATGTTTTAATTAAAATCAGCAAATTAAACTGAAAACAAATATAGAAAAATATCAAACTGACAACAGTGTGATAGTCACTCTCAAAACAGAGACTTTTGTAATCTATATGTCTCTTTCAGGTTCAGTATAGAATATGATGAAAAAGTGTTACAAGCCTCCAAGTTTGCTCAGCCGTGTTTTTTTTTCCCATTTAATACATATTAAATTACACAACAGCACCTGGTGATTCATATACCTGAAATCCCTGTCATTAAAAAAAGAAAAGAAAACAACAACAACAAAAAAAGAGACTACAGCTTCTATCATCTATTATGAGGGTTGTGCTCGTGTATGATGGGGATTTCACCCCTGTAGCTCATTTGTAATTGGTTAAACTGATGGTGTTACACCTCATCCTGTGCTACAACACTCTCTGCTCTCCTCTACAGCACCGATCTGATCTGGAAGTGCTGGCTGTCATAGAGCCAAGAAGCCTCAGACCGTGATAAGTTTGACACACACTCAAAGCTCACTAACACTAGTTACTTTGCTCATGCTATGAGGCTTCTGATATTATTTTCTTAAAAATAATAATAAACCGTGTGTGTGTATGTATGTATATATATATATATATATATATATATATATATATATATATATATATATATATATATATATATATATATATATATATATATATTCACACAGTAGAGTATAAATTCACTGTGTGTCACTTTAACTAACTCAGATGAAACACATTCACGTTCACTTCGTCCACCATCTTGGTTGCAGGTGCTTTGATATTATACTTCATACAATAGTGAATGTCTAACACATTAGCCCCGGAATACTGAGCAATAAGAGACACAGACGCACTAATCACTCATTAGAAATGAACAGGGGCGGGGGATGGATGAAGAGGATGGGCGTTATTGCTTCAACTCTCATGACTTTTCTTCTGCGCATCTCACCAGGGGCGGTTGACATTTAAAGAGAGCATCTCTCCACTCTGTTTTCTGCTGCATAAAATCAAATGGCCACCCCTCCTTCTTCTTCTTCCACGCCATTCGTGCACTCGGCCGGGAGTATTGCGCTACGCCCATTGTTCGACCTTAATTACACCGAGCCATATGGAAGCAACTCCGTATGTGTGCCAAACGATGGAGAATATACAACTACATGACAGTGAGCACTAACAGTGCGATCACTCCGAGACCAGGCGAACTGATCAATTAAAAACACGCAAGCACATATACGCTCATAAAGCTCAAAACGCGATGAAGTGGACTGATAAATGAACAGTTTTGACTAATGCACGCCGCGCGCATTTTTCAGCATTTATGCACGAGAATTAAGCAGGATATTGACACGGCATTCCCGATTCATCTCTAGGTTCAAACGCATTTCTGTGGCAAAGTGAGAAAACAAATAGGCATCGTTGCGTTGGTACGAGAGCGCCATATCTGACTGTTTCTCCATCACTTTTTCCATGTCAACTCCACACTCTCTCCGCTGGAGCTTCTTCTAGCAGGGAAGCGTGGACTCACACTCACACTATCCTCACCGAAATAGACCCGCTTGTACGCGCTAATATCTTACTTCAAAGATTATAAAATCAATTATCGATCATACAAGTGCGATAAGGATGAAAAATAAAAAAATAAAGCGACACCCTTCAACGTAAAAGCCATTAACCTTGATCTGTAGGGCATCTCGGAATGGGATGATCTAGATATGTAGTCTACATCCTTGGTTAGCAAATGATATAATAACACAGCATGAAACATTTAGTATATATTCTAACAACTCAACTACATCTCAAAAATCCTCTTGAGAGATGTTCTTGGTGATTAACAAAAAGAACCAAAACTATTTATATTTGATAAATAAAAATCATGATCATGATTACCTGAGAGAAAAACAAAAAATTATAATCCCGAAAGCTTCCCCGCCAGACGCTTCTCACGTCTTCGTCGTGTATTCAGTAAGCTGTGAGACAGTTTGGGGTAAAATATCCCATTTATAGATTTTTCTCAAAGAAAACTAAACTCTACTTCTTCAGTGGTATCCCGAAAGATTCAGTGACAGCTGTGAAGAGGATCGGCGCTTCGCTGGTGCTGCTACGGACGAGCGAGGATCCAGAACGGGGCGGTATGAACGCTACTTGTTTGTAAGCAAAAACATGGCTTCATTTGCCTTTGTCAGCGAGAAAACGTAATATTGACTTACCTTTCCCTCATGAGCCATTGTCCCCCACCTCCTCCCTCCGCCCTTTGCCATGACATCACGAAAGCTGTAGTAAAACCTACAACATCGATGGGCTGGGCTTTGAATATCCCCCCGCAATAACTCAGCGGGCATGTGTACAGCCATGCACACTCTATTTCATACTCTGTCTTTCTCAGGGCACACACACATGATCGCTCCCCTCTCCCTCTCTCTAACACCCACACCCACGCACCTACAAGGGATTTAGCCTATACAAGTGGTCTTTTGTGCTAGAAACAAGATAATCATAAAGGTCCTTCAGTGGTTCAGGAAATATCTATCTTATTATCTAAGACCATGGCTTTTTATGGTTCTTTAGAGATTAAAAGTATTTTGGATATACAATATCGGTTATTCGGATCAGAACACTGGCTTCTAAATCCCTTGAAGCACCAGTAGATGGTTTTCAAAAGAATTAGAGAATGAAAAAGTTCTTAAAACGGTTCTTCTATCGCTTTATTTTTTGAAAGTGACAGAAAGACGCTGGCGGGAAACTAATAGAGCGAATGCGTGTTTCAAAAATGATCTTATAGTTCAGAGTGCGCGTCGGGTCGCTGTTACTTTAAATTCTAATAGCGTAAGCTGCTTATTTTACGCCCAGTGATTAATCTTTAATATTACACAAAAGCATGCATATGTCGCTGGTGTTATATGAACCCTCCCTGCTGACTCTTTCCGAATGGTACTGTCCAGTGATTCAATCACTTGTCACAGGCAATGCTTCACTGCTAAAGTTAGCAAAATATATTATGATCAGATTGCCGGCATTAGGGTGTATGGATTTAGAAATAACAAGATACATGCTAAAAACTACCAGAAGCTACCTTGTTACACTTGCATTGATATGACATACATACATACACACACACACACACACACACACACGTGTGTTTTACAACTGTGTTGCCAAAAGAGTGGAAGGCAACAAATAAAATGATTTCAACACCGGACTGTGTTCTTCACTCAAAACAGACGCATGCAACTTGGAATGACTCCTAAATGTTGCACACACCGCTGTTGTGCTTTGTTGTTTTGTAACCATTAGTGAAAATGACAACCATTCATTACAAGCCATTTGAGAATATTCTCCACAAATGCCACTCTTTATCTGCTGTTTCCATGCTGCACACGGGGGGAATTTTCAAAAAGCCAACCTTCGCCTTTCAGAAATTCTATTAAGTTCTTATCTCTTTGCGGCAGGCTCTTTTTTTGCTGTCCCATTGTTATGCATTGGAGCTGAAATCAATCACGAAGTGTCCACGCTGCATCAATATGATTTGAGTTGCCTCACTAACCGAGACACAATCCAATAAACAAAAGACAGAATAGAAACCATACACACCCAAAAAAATAAGTTGCACTCCTCTGCCACAAGTACTCAAGAATGGGATTCACAGGACCGAGAATGATTGTTTCTTCAGTATCTCATTGAGAACTTTAAGAATAAATGGGAAGAGTAAACAGAGGGAGCACACAGCATTTGCGCTCGGCTGGGCTTCAGGACCCCAGACAGCGCTTTGGCCCAGTACCATGGACAGCGACCCGGAGGAAAATCACAACCGGCTGCCTTCCCCTACGAGACTTCCGTCAGTTGTGATGCGTTTCAATAGAAATCTTGAAAAGTTAAACAATATAGACTAACGTGATCTGAGTTATTTCACGGAACCTTCAACAGGGTCGTTATTTTAAGGGAATTTTGTCAGCAGTTTCGAGCAGGAATATGGCGAGGTTCCTCTCTCGCGCAAACAAAAATCTATAACAAAAAGTAATCAAATAGTTAATTAACCTATCTCAATTTATTTATAAACAAATATTTTTAATATACTAAAATGCAAAATTAAATAATAATAATAATAATAATAATAATAATAATAATAATAATAATAATAACAATAATAGTAATAATAATAGAGATAGGCCCGTTAAAAATAAATACAATTACCACGACAGGCCAACTCAACTTGTTTTCGCGAGGGTATATTTACTCTGACTACCTTATCTCGCAACTTAAATGCTAAAATGATATATCAAAGAGAGAAATATTTTCATCATTATGCCGCATGTTTCTGTGCATTTATTTACCTTGACTCAATCCATTATGTCACTTCATTTTCAGTTTCAAGAGCTAAATTATTTTTCTTTAATAATTCAATTTACAGTGGTGGGAAAAGTTTAATATATCGTTGAAGGCTGTAACGTTGACATCACTTAAGGCAATTAAGCGTAACTTTTTTTTAATAAAGTAAATTTGAATTGTTTACACTAGTGCATCATCAGAGTGTTTATAACAAATTCAGAGATGGAAAAACAGCCTACTTCATGTAGCTGTCAATAGATGTTAGTCAGCTGTGTAATAAGAAAATAAAAAGTTCTAACTAAAATTGTTCAGTGTCATAATCACATTTGTTTTGAAATCCTCAACCGTCAGAACTTGCAACTCCACTTAAAACAATAGGCTACACATTCTTTGCTTCGTCTCTCATGAGCACATGCAGAATATAGTGGCTGTATAAATATTGCATAAGGGAGTCAGCTGAGAGAGCGGGCCGCAGGGGCCCCAAACTCCGCGAATGGCCTTGACAGATGGGACAAGCTGACAGACGACAACAGAAAGAAAGTTTGAATGCGCCTCTGGGCTGGCATTGTGTCCGCCACGGTCCCCCGGGAAACAAACCGCCCTTTGTCTCAACACTTCAACAGCTCTGAAGTTTAGAAAAGGTCTAGACGAGGTTCCCGAAAGTTATTTGTATTGATGTGTATATATAGACCTCAATACGACAATCTGTCAACACCTGCCTACAGCGACAGAAGAGGGCATGCTAAACTATAAAGCCTCATTAAAGCGAGGACAGCTAGTTATGTATCCCGTTAAACAACCATAGTACACTATTACGGTCTCAAGCTTAAAAAAGATGAAAATATAAAAAAATATTATTGAAGGAATATATTTTGTTATCGGTCAATATAAGAATAATACAAATGCTTATACACTAAGTCACATATAGGAGCAGTAACAGAAGGTAAGACAACTTTTTAGACACCTGGTAATTAAACAATGTTCGTCGTGTACATATAAACTCGTCAAATATTAGACAGAGAAGGTGAACTGACCTAAAAAAGTCCCACACAGCTTCATGGCTGCGGCTCCGAGTTTCCCATAAGCGTCTGGCAAGTCCTGAGAAAGTAAACTTCGGTGGAAAAGTTGAGGAGAAAATTACTACAACTTCTCTTTGAAAGGAGCGAAGGAGGGGTGCCGGCTGACGTCACAATCCAGACCAGCCAATCAGAGACCAGCGTGCGTAATGGTATCCTACCGCCTCTAAACTCGCAGCCAATCAAAACAATAGTCTTCAGTTCTCAACAACAAAGCCTGTAGAATGCCAACAGAAGGGACTACCGGCAGCTGTGCGCTTTCAGCTTGTGAAGTTTCCCAACAATGCTGAGGGAGAAAATCTTGCAGACCAATCTACGTATACCAAACTTTAGTATAGTTCTGGTAAATCTGACTAAGAATATTATTTAACCACCTATCTTTATTCTAAGATATATTTTATTTGAATGTTTACGTCTACATTACTTAAAGTGATCACTTATTTAAATATTTAAAACAGTGAAATCAGTTAAGGAAAAAACGTAAAGTATATCCTTATAATTATCTATTTAGGAAAGAATAAATGTGTGCCAAAAACACAAATACACACACGTTAACTTAGCCATCTTTGTTTACTTTATTTTTTATACACGTTTTTTTTTTTTTTTTTTTTTTTTTTTTTTACAAATGAGGACATCCTCAGAGGGAGGTTTTTGGAAATATTGTCTGGTTTAGGGTACAAATTTGTCCACAAAAATTGTTAAGTAGGCACAAACACACACACACACCAAATGTCTCCCTCACAACATGAATAGTTTTTAAGCTTTCCTCCTTCATCCTCAGTAGGTGACATTTAATCTGGCATTTAGCAATAAAAATAATTAACAATTCCTCAAAGACCCCATCTGGTTACGTTCTGTAAAAGAACAGTATTATTCAAGAAATCAACCATGAATTCAGAAATAAATTTGAAACAAGCAGTAAGGCATGTAATAACGAACAAACATTTGGATTTGCCTTCAGGCTTTTATGATTGATTTATTTTAAAACCACCTTTTTTGTTATATCAAAGTCACACACACACACACACACACACACACACACACACACACACACACACACACACACACACACACACACAGAATAAACATAAAATGTTTTATTAGTCTCAAACCAAGACTTTCCAACAATGAAAGTCCATTATAAAACCATGATTAACATTAAAAACTGACTTAGTTGTTGCATTATTTCCATCACAATGAATAATTGTGCTTAATAAAGCTTAAGGAGATGACAGCGTCAGTGCAAAAGCTTGAGATAAAATATGACAATATATATGATACAAATCAATAAATAGTAAATAAGTAAATAATAACAAATAAGATAAACAAAATTGTATATTATTGATCAACAATTTTATTTGTAATATAAAACATTTACATTTTTGTGTATTTAGGATACATACAATACTATAACTTACAATTAGCTTTGTTAAATAAATAAATAAATAAATAAATAAATACATTTTAAAAAAGAAGGTCAGGTAATGTTTCCATCACATAAGGATATTAAACACAATAAAACATTTAACGTGCTGGAAATGACACTGGTGTAAACGGCTGATTTTCAGAAAAACAAAACAAAGACAAATCTGCATGTTAGGACGTTGTTAACAGAAAAATGAAATAAAAAGCGTAATTTAATTTCACAAGACCAAAAGCTCCTGCAGAAACCCCCACATGTACGCAATGTTGGTAAGTGAGACTTTTAGAAAAAGCAGTCTCTGTGTGGCCTTGTTCTCTCTGAATTCCTCTCTGAGACTGAATTTCGTCTTTATGGGGCATTAAGAGCAAGTAAACCTATCTGTCAGTTCAAAGTCATGTTTTAAACTGCAACAAAACTGTGGGAAACAGCAAGCAGCCCAAGAGCGAGGATTATCTGTTTTCCAGTGGAATTATGACTCCTCCTCTGGGGCGAAATGTCTCCCTTCCCAATTCACTCACTTGTTTCTTGCACTCTGTTACATCATTAACGCATACCTCTCCTTCAGCCGCTTTCAAAATGTGAAGCACCCGGCCACCCGCTCACCCAAAACAAATAAAATCCAAGAAATAAAGGTCTGAATTGAGTGAGAGGGAAATGAGCAGCGTAAGCGTAGGGTGTGGAAGTCCCCCAGTGGGTTTGGCAGGGTCTGGGCTCTCCTTTAGCAGATGGCTCCTCTGATAATCGTGTCCTCTCTAGGCCCATCTCCATGCCCCAACTCTGCGTTGCCATGGCGAGGGGGCCGGGAGAGAACATGTAATGCATTTGCTGCTTATTAAATTTGCCTTCTGACAAAGAGAGGCTCTCTCTTAAAAATGAGAGCAGGCCCGAGCAGAGAAGAGGATGCAGGCCCAATTCTCTTTATCACAGACTACCAGACACCCTGCTGTATTCTTCCACTACGGCATACACTCTTTGACCTATTAACTTCACGGCTGCCTCCTCCACCTCGCTTATGAAGGACTACACGACCCCCCCCCCCCCTTCGGTCTTCTGCGCACCCCTTGCCTGTGACCCCCCCGACCTGTCGACATCATTGCTGCGCATGAGAGAGAGCTGGAGAGGCTGCCGCTGAACCGTGATGTGCCCTACAGCTGTCTGTGGCAGCACAAAAAGAAACCAGAAAGGAAAGAAATGAACGTATGGACAAATGGCCTGGAAAGTGCACGAGAATGAGCGAGCGATGGGGAGTGAGATGTGAAAAGTAGGGCTGTACAGATGACTCAGAGTCGCTGAGGCTGAGAAAGGGAAATAATGCTGATTAACTGCAGGCTGAGAAGCGTGACGCTGAACGTGCGGATACACTGAGGGGAAGTGAGTGTATGGATCAATTAAACTACAGTAACATGTCTGCTGCTTAGCACATTTTAAACTAGCCCATATCATTTCACCAAACATTTAAAACAAGCCCATGTAAATGACCATACTGAATTTGATGCTACAACTTTATGTGATTTGGATCATTCAGAGGGAAATTTTTACTTGATTTATGCAAGTAAAATAAATAAATAAACTGAATCCAATAAATAAATTGTAATTAATAATACAAAGCAACAAAACTCACAAAAATATTAAATAATAATAATTAATTTAATTAATTATTGAAAATGTGTGTTATTGTTGTTGCTGACTTTTAATAAAAGCCTGTCAGAGTGATTTTAACTCAGTAAGAGCCTCTTACCCACGGGTAAAATAAGAAGACAGTGTTATTTTATTATCAATGATAATTGATTGGAAAAGTTTTATTTGTTTGGTTTGGTGTTTTTGTCAGTTTTTTTAATTTATTTATTAGATATGCATCTATATAGTTTTAAAAACAAGTTTTAGTTGATTTAGTAGTAATTTTATTACTGCACCTTAAACTACACAAAAATGAGAAATGTTACTTTAGTAACTAGCTCAAATAAAATCAGTTGAACTCTTTTGTTTTTATTTCATGTAATCTAATGTTTGTTTTATTTCAAGTAATGAAAGTGTTCTTTTTATGGTTTTAGTTTTAGTTAACGATAATAACCCTTGGTAACATACAGACACTTGCTTTCATAGAAATCACCATTGTCTTATATACCCACAACATAATTATTGCATTTTTGTTGTTGTTGTTGTTGTTTTTGGTAGCACGTAAGCATATCATTTTTCAGTTCCGTGCTATGTTCTTTATCATTGTCTTTAGTTTTGTTAGTTTGATTTTAGTTATCAGTTCCAAGATTATATTGCTCTTCATTACTTTTTAGCAGCTATTAACACGATTTAGTATCATCATTATTCAATGATTCTTACGGAGCAAAAAAAAAAAAAAAAATCCATTTCAGACTCCTTCCCCCTCCGTATGCAAATCCATGTATTCTCGAAAAACAAGTTTGCTCTTTGTCTAAGTTCCATGTCCATCATTGTCTATTCATGTTCCCCAAAATGCTTACAGAGTAAAAATGACTTTTTTTAGCCCCAAGCTTTGCAGACTCACCCCTCCTTCATACACACATTCATTCCCACTCACAAAAGTCTGGGTGCCAGCCTACATGATCGTCATCCCTGATCTCACAGAAGTGGGTTTGGTACCCCAGCGCCAGTCAGAGAAGGGTCAGAGGTGCCAGAGGGCACAGAGCCACAGTCTGTCTGCCTCCCTCCTCCCTTTCCCCCTCTCTCTCACTCTCTTGCTAGGACATGTCCTGCCCCGCCACCCCTGAAACCACTCTCCCACTCTCCCTCCCTCCCTCGCCCCTCCTTTCCCCCCTGTCCGCAGCACTCTGAATGGCTGGGTGATGAGTAAACACAGACAGAGCTCCGCAAGCACGGCCTGGCTTGCTGCCTCATTACAATCACAAAGAGCTGCCACACTTTTGGGTGGAGCCTGTGGCCGCGGGAGGCTCTGGGGCCTTTAAGTGAGTGGCATACTTAATAGGCTTTGTGTAGGAGAAGAAAAGAGAGTGAAAGGGGAGAGAAAGAGAGCAGGCCCAGCTGTCACGGCACACTAGATATCAGTCTGCCACAGAACCACTCTTCCACTTTTTACCCCTCCTTTTTTTTCTTTTGCTGAGGTAAGGTTTTAGATGCACAGGAAACAGAGCGTCTGAGGCAAAAAAGAAAGGAATTGTTCCCTCTCACACACACACACACACACACACACACACAAGCAAACACACACACGCACACACACACTAAAGAGCTGTGTATGGATAAAATAATATGAACGAATAGTACGTTACACATCAGAGACTGAACTCTCTGGTAGAAAATGCCAAACAAAAAAATCTTCTAGAAGAACAACTTTCTCATTCAGCAACTATAAAAGAGTAAAACAGCTTTTTTTAAGTCATCAAAGTAAATAACTAATAAAGTATGTAATATATATATATATATAGCCAAAAAATAATATTCACTAACACTAACATTGTAACAAGAATGTTACATAATAGTAATTTTTATTATTAAATCCACAGACACTGAGCAAAGCCATATTTAGGTGTACATATGCTGGGACACAATAGTCTGTGCTTGCGAGCTGCTGCACAAAGCAGGTGGTGAAACCCAGAAATGTGTGCTGTTGTTTGTATAATCTGTGTGATTGTGGTGGGCTGCCGCTAAGCCCTGCTAAATCAGCTTAGCACATGTCCTGCCGTGGAGGAGGCTTGTTTTAAAGACCCCCCTCCTGAAGCAGCCGTCCGATAGGAGTGCGAAAGACAAGGCCAGACGCTGAATCAAAGATTATTCTCTGTGGATGACACTCCCCACATCACACAGGACTCCCAGAAGGAACATACGGCCAGACACATAGTCACACACAAATTAGGTGTAAGTGTGTGTGTGTTTGTGTACATACATGTAATTATAAAGAATAAGACGGATAACAATTTAGCCATATATAGACTGATTTTTTGTCATCTTTTCATTTTTATTTACTTTTTACATGAAAATGGTTTATTATTATTATTTTTATTTTTTATTTGTTAAATCCTATTTTACAATAGTAGTTGATCTTTGACATTTAAAAATGCCACTTAAATCATTAAGCTTCAGTCTTGCAATCACCTTATTTTATCTTGATTAAATCTATACAATTGTATATTTTTTTTATCTTGATTAAATTAGTACAATTGTATATTACTTAATGTTGTACAGTATATTTATTACTTATTTAATGGTGTTATTCTTTTCATTATTTGTTTTGTTATTCAACAAATGTGGTCTACTCTAAGTTTTCATTTTCATTTATTTAAAAGTAAATTAAGATAATTGTTTATATTTTTTAATTTAGTTTGACTTAATCTTCTTTGTTGATTATTTAATATTTTAAATTGGATATTCTTTATGATTAATGGAGAGCAAGAATGTCACAAAAGTCATTGAACTTATACCTTAAAATAATTTAACATTAATAAACACTTATTTTTTCTTACAAATAACAATGATATAATATCTCAATAGAACATATGATATATATATATATATATATATATGTGTGTGTGTGTGTGTGTGTGTGTGTGTGTGTGTGTGTGTGTGTGTGCGTGCGTGTGTTTTATTGAAATAAATATTGTTTGTATGTATTTACTTTATTTTATAATTTATATTTTTATTGTATTTTATTTTATAAATTTTACTGTTTTTTTAAATAGTAGAGCAAAAATGTTACTTTATTTATAAAAAAAAGCAATTGAATTGAATTTATTAATAATAATATTTTTTTGTTATTAAATTATAGTTTTCTGTACCATTTTTGTTTTCCTTTAAATATGATTTATTGAATTATATATATATATATATATATATATATATATATATATATATATATATATATATATATATATATATAATTACTACAGTTTCTATTTTTTATTGTATTTTATTTGACGTATTTTACTTTTTTATTTAAAATTTTTATTACAATGTTTTTATTACAACTTTATTACATATTTTACACAATTTCCCCTATGCAGCTAAGCCACAATGGTCATAGAAATATAACATTTTTGTGTCATGCCCATAAATCACAGTAAATGAAGTTGCAAAAACCCTTCTAAAATTCTAAAGTTGTAAATCCCCTTCAACACAACTTACTCACCAGGACCCCTAACCCCCCAGCTCTCTCCACCTCTCCACCGCCTCCTTCCACCGCACTCCACTCAGAGCAGAGGAAGAATTAAGACAAGAGTGAGTGAAAGTGTGAATGAAAGGAGGACACCTGGAGCAGGACCCTGTAGTGCTCTACACTGAGGGGTATTGTAGACTAATAACAGGGCCGCAGTGTGCGTGCGTGAGTGTTTGGTTGCCGTGGTAACAGGACTCAGCTGATTGAGGGTTATGGGGTGCGGAGGGAGCGCTTGTTTGGAAAGCATCTGTATGCAAATGTCATTATGGTATAGAGATGTTTGGAGAGGCCACGGGGAGAGGAAAGAAGGGGGTAGAGAGACGAATGGACAGACGGATGGATGCGTAGTATCTACAGAAACACTCCACCGGCTGACGCTGCTGGTTGCAATCTAAATCCATCAAGAAAATAAGACACTTCACTTAAAAGGCCTCGTACGGCATCAGATTAGCAGACTTCAGAGAAGATTCTGTAACAATATACGATCATAATGAACCTGCATTATAAAACGTCATTTATCTTTCAGACACTGCCTCATAATAAGAGATACTGAAACATTGTTAACTTTATATTAGATTAGGTAAGGCCATAAACTCTTGAAATGAAATATATTTTGCATTTTGTTCTGTGACACATTTACTTGATTTGATTTCCTGTAACTACTAAAACCGAATAGGCCTCATTTATGATTTGGGATGGGTTGGAAACCAAAGAACCAGTTCCATTTTTTTTTTTTTTTACTTGCATGATTTATTCAGTGACAATGCCAACACTGATACTGAATCTACATCACATAATAAAATGTGAATTGAGTATGATACCTGAAAAACTTTTTCTTCAGAAGCATAATAAAGTGTTGTCTGATTTATGAATGACTCTAAGAAATGGGTTCATTTTAGTGAATCAAAAACATAAAGTGTGGCCAGTGTAGTCTGATTTATGAATGAGTCAAAAAAAAAAAAAGGTTAATTTTAGTGAATCAAAAAAATACAGCGTGACCAGTTTAGTTTGATATCTTAACAAGTGACTCTGAGTCAGTTCAAGTGAACCAGTTTAGTCTGATTTCTGAACAACAGACTCAGATGAGTCAGTTGTTTTTAGTGAATCAAAAAATGTGTGACCAGTTTAGTCCAATTCCCAAGCCAATGACACTAATTAACTTTTTAGTGAACCAGAATCTTACAACATGATGTCTGATCTCTGACTTCTAAACTGTCAGACTTATGTCAGTGTACAAAGTATTTGCTGTTGTTCATATGACAACAATATACATTATGGTTTTTGTCAGTAGTATTATATAAATATCAATGAATTTTTTTCTGCAATTATTTTTTTGTTAAGGCCAGTTATGCAGCCTCTAAAAAGTCATCTTGAATTATTTCACTAATTTAGCAACAGAATTACATTTCCTTTTATTCCAAATTCCTTAGAGCTACTAAAAGAGTAACTGATTCCTGAAGGAATCGTTAAATTGAGAACCAGAACCAGAATTGTTAAGATTCTACGATTCCCATCCCTTTATTTGTGAATAGTCTGTCTAAAATGATCATAATAACATTACCTAATCAATGGCTTTTAATTTAATGCAACAAGTAATGCTAGAACAGACTTATGAACGATGCCCACGGAAATTTCATTCAGCTTCTGCTTCATGAATGAGGCCTAATGAGGCCTGTTTCTGTTGCACTGTGTAATTTTGCATGCGTGTGCGTGCATTTTATCCCACCTACAGAAGTAAACTCCGAAATCAAATCAACAGTGTTCCTTTATGACTCCGCTAATCTCTGCCAAAGTAATTTGATTTTCCTACATGCAATAAAAAACCATGTGATGCAACTAATACAGTTCCCACTAATTCAAATATGTTTTTTTCCAGAGCCGCTACAAATGCTAATAACGTGTAGCAGCTTTTAACTCTTCTTTCAAGGAGATTAGTACGGCGTGAGTCATTACCTAACAGCTTTTTTTTTTTTTTTCATCCGTGATAGTTATTTAATGACAGGTAGCCGAAAAAGGCTTTTTCGTTCCTTACAAGGAAAAGAAAGTAGCCGTAAGCGATAAAAGCGCTGATGTAAATAGTTCTACACACACTTCTAATGAAATCCTTTAGTGAGATGTATTTCCAGAGAGCATGCGGGAGAGCGAAATACTTTTTTTTTTATGTGCTGCTCTCACTTAATATACTCAGTAGCAGTGCCTGATGGGTAATTACAATAGTCACAACACAGATGGGGGGCAGTGTCACCGTGGCCTTAAGCACGCTGGCATACACACACACACACACACACACACACACACACACACACACACACGGGCAGATGAATAAGCGCTGACATACTCTTGAATGCCTATTTCCTCTTAACAAACAGCCGACATCATTAAAATCTACACTTGGAAAACACATCTCGTCCTGTTCCTGCCCTCCATTAACATAGTCTGACTCTTTATACTTGTATTTCTCCTCACATTTACCCTTTGTCTGGATCTCGCTCCAAATAACCTCTCGTTTCTTTTGACAAAATCTCTATCGGACACCGGATGCAGACGGATTTGCCCTCTATCTCTTTTTGTAGCCCTCTCTTCAAAGCTTTTGTGCAGGTTAAGGTCTTAAGACAGACGTAAAAAGAGTCAGAAAGAGAGAGAGAGAGAGAGAGAGAGAGAGAGACTTTTGAATAATTCATGGTGGCCTATAATGAAGCGCGGTCCACTCTTTAAAGTGTTTGGTGTGTAATGGAGTTTCAGACACACAGCTATCATTTTCTCTTAATGGCGCTTTCTGGGCTGCTTGCTGTGACCCTCTCTGCACACACACACACACCAGCAAAGGCGATTACCGACAGCTGCTGGAGTTTCGAAGTGGCCAAAGTGGGCAATTTTCTCAATGCCATTTAAACAACAAACACAGCAGCGTGTTTAAAGAGAAGAACCGACGGTGGGGGGGGAGAAACGAGGAGGAGTTTAAGAGAGAGAAGGTGACTCAGGATGTGTGCGTAAAGGTGCACAGCGGGGGGTTCATTAGAACAACTCCAGGTTGAGTGTGTACATGTTCACATCTGGCCTGAAGTTGGCTGCATCCTGTGCACAAGCTGCTCAGAGTTCAGATCTCTGTGATTCATTCTCCACGGATGCATTCGTTCCACATGCAGCGATGATCAGGGAACACGCGAAAGCAACTTGGCAGCATGCTTTTCGAATAATTACACATCCTGCTGCTTTAAAGTCAACATGAAATAGCGTTTGCAACCCATTTTACTTTTGTGATGTGACATTCCTGAATGCAGGGTATTCAAAAATTACCGAAATTTTGAAATACGAAAATTTTGTTTTGGTATCATTAGGGGCATATATTATGAAATTATTTTATGAAAAAAAAAAAAAAGCAGTAATAATTCCTGAAGAAAATTGTTAATATTATTAATCTGAATAAGAAACAAAATGCTTTCTTGCTTAATATTTGAAATTTCATATGGTGCAAAGTCATCGGACCACTGCAGAATCTCATGATTGTGTGTCATGGTAAATCTTTTAATAAATAAATAATAGTAATAACGAATAAAAAAATATATAAAATAAAAATAAATACATAAATAAGGTTAGTTATGGTTGTAAAAAGCTATGTGGTGTTACGCCCCAAATAATATATGTATGTATGTATATATATATATATATATATATATATATATATATATATATATATATATATATATTACAGGTCTAGGGAAAATATGTTATTGCTTTTTATTGCTTTTTTATACTTGATGGTTACACAACATTATATTTTTAGATTTTTATTATATTAAAACTGAAACTGAAAATTTTATTATTATGTTAATGCATCCTTGTTACTGTGTAAAAAGAAAATAATGAGTAAAATTATTTGCCAAAATGTAGTTTTAAAGTAAGGTTACGTTTTTTGTTATATGCTAATGACATATTTTACTGTTCTTACAGCCGTTCTTATGTTCTTATGCATGCAATGTGTAAGAATTACATTTTAGAAACAGATTTCCTAAAAGGAAAATGGGCACTTTTATAGCCAGTTGCAAACCTTTTTTTGGAATAGCATGAGTAATATACAATAAAACCAGGGATGTGCATTAAGAAAGTAAATAAGGTCAAATCTGATCTCGTGTTGACTTGGTATCTAAAAATCAGCATCAGGGAAATGCAGGCTATAAATCCCCCAGCATGACCCTCTCGGTTGAAATAACAGCTTTGTTTGGTCAGTGAAGGGGCAGCAGATTGTGTGGAGACTTCCAAACTAAAACTAATCCCATCCTAGTACACCGAACAGCTGTTCTGGTGCTGTGGTCAACACCAACCCACACACACACAAACACACTTCGCAAGGCTAATATTTGCTCTATTGATGCTGCTGCTGTGGCCAAAGCAAAGCACAAAAACAAAGGATCATTAAAATGCCCCACCGCTCTCATCCCTCTAAAAGGCCAGTTATAAATTTTAAATCAGCAATGAGGGAATTTAGCTGTATTTTTCCATTTCTTTTAGGAATCAGAGGCTTTCATTAGAGTACAGAAGAATGATCAAAGTATCTCCCCCTCATCTCTCTCACTTTTCTCTCTATTTTATTGACAACTCAGGTTGTTTTTCATCTTTTGGTGCCAATTTGTTCCTCCTGTAGTTCCGCGTGACTGCCTCTGATTGAACAGAAACTATCTGTTCTGATGTCAAACCTGTCTATTCACACACACACTTGAAGCTATATTAGTAAAGACAACTCACAGACACAATGGTTTTCACACTTAGATAATAATATTTACAATAATTTGCTATATATTCTTAAAAATACTGGTTTATTATGGTTCCCTGAAGAAACTTTAACATCCATGAAAACTTTCTTTAAAAAATAAACAAACACACACACACACACGCGCGCGCACACACACACACACACAGAGGTTCTATAGCATCACTGCAGAAAAAAACACCTTTATTTTGCACTAAAACCTCAAAGAAATTATATCTATAAGGAAATGTTAAACACAATTTGATTTAAAAGCATTTTTAAATAGTGAGGAACACTTCAAATGTTCTCTCAAGTCAGTTTGAACTTTTTTTTTCAGTTTGCTGTAGATAAGAGTTGATTATGAGAAAGAAACGTGAACTTTACCCCCTGATTCAGTTTGGCAGGTGAGTGTGCAGGGTTTGAGAGCTGTGTGTGTGTAAGTGTGCCGCACCTGTAATTTGAGGCAATAACTTTCTTTTGTGTGCTGGAAAGTTTGTGTTCTCTCTCTGGTCTTTTGTGCTGAATAGTTGAGTGTAAGTAAATAGTGCTCGCGTGGAGGAAACAAAGACTTCAACCTGCACCTGCCACACAGGGTTTACAGAAGAGTACGCAGTCCTCTTTTAAAACCATTAACCCTTGCTCACCTCTTTGTGCCTCTTTTCTATTTTTCACTTTTCACACTCCGCAGGACTCCAAAACGAACAGCAGTACGACTAAATGCGAGCTGGGTTTTTCTTCTTTCCATGAACTCGCTGAGTATTTTCAAAACCAATGTAAAAAAAGACTAAATAATGAAAGTCTCCACTATATTTGAGACTTTCAGTTGCGGAAAAAAATGCTTCAAATTTTTGAAAATAACGAGGCTGCCACTAGGTGTCAGTAAAAAGTGTCGCTCTACTGTGTGTCAGCTGTACTTGCACTTGGTGCAAGAAGAAACCTCATTGGTTCTCGCAAGTCAAGCAAAGCACATTTGACATTTGACAAATTAACATGGATTACTTTCACGGGTCTTTATGATTTTTTTTTTTTTTTTGAAGCTTGAAAGATTTGGATGAATGGATTTTCAGTGGAGGGAATCTCAGAAATCTCAGGTTTTTATAAAAAATACCTTATTTGTGTTTCAAAGATTAACCAAAGTCATTCAAATCTAAAACAACAAGAGGGTGAGTAAATAATGTCAAAAATATATATATTTTGAGGGTGAACTATCCCATTAAGGGTAAATTCTTCCAATTTTAATGATTTTAAGAACATAATGACACCTTTTATGCAAGATAGAAATGCATCTGGAGCCAGACTCAAACCCACATCTCCCACATGAGCGTCACAACTCAATGTGTCAGATCACATGCAACAACCACTACAATACTAATTTACTCCTAACAAAATTCATAGAAACCTCTGTAAAGACAAGATATAAAGGTGTTTTGGACAGCATGGTGCTGCATTGTGACTGAACATTTATATTGTGTATATCTTTAAATAACCCATAACAGTATGGCTCCTTATCGTGTGTGTTTTCAAGAATGAAATTACCAGGGCAAAACAAGCACTGTCAAATCGCTCTGAATATCACTACACTGCAGGCTACTCATATAAATATTATAGGCATAATAACTGTTAGTACGATTCCTCCTATTGCTTTATATGAAAACACATTATTTTGGTTTAGTCATCAGTGTTGTTGGCAGTGTGTGCGCCCAAAGACATTATTATCATATACTACACTACTGTTAAAAAGTTTGGGGTCAGTATTGTTTATTTGTATTGTTTATTTTGAAAGAATTTGATATTTGATATTTGATAAGCAAGGATTAAACCGATGGAAATGAGAGTAAATGTATGTATAATGTACAAAAAAAATATTTTTAATAAATATTAAGCAGCATAACTGTTTTCAACATCGATAATAATAATACATATAATTTTTTTTTTTTTTTTTTTTTTTTGCAGCAAATCAGGACATTAGAATGATTTCTGAAGGATCATGTGACACTGAAAACTGATACTGATCACAGAAATAAATTACATTTTAAAATATATTCACACATAAAACCATTATTTTAAATTGTAATGATATTGCATCACTATATATAATATTATGATCCATTCATTAGAAACCAAAAGACTTAACACTAAAAAACACTAAGCCATTTATTGTCAAAAGGGCGTAACTGCACGTACACCACTTTGGCATTGAGAAATGTACTGAGGGTAAAGCCTGTCGATAGCATATGAGTCAAAATGTCTGATACAACATGTAAGCCTGGTAGGTCAACCATAAGAAGACGGCAGTTTTTAACTACTGAAGATGTATTATGAAGCTTAATTTGTGACAAAGTGCTGGATGATGATGGAGAAAATTAAAATAACCAGCATTCAATGTCAGTGTAGTAGCTAACAAGCAGGTAAACCAATAGCTTACATTCTAATGATATATTATATAGACACTCTGTTACTGCTTTGCCACTGGACAAAGAATGCAGAGAAAAGATTATTATTTTTATTGTAAATAATAATTAGTTATGCAATTCATTACTTCAGAATCATTCAGTTAATGGTATTTGCTATCATATATATATATTACAAACCCTAGTAAAATAGCAATATACTGTAGTGAAAATACAATTATTTCATACTTGTTCAAATCTAATCATTTGCTTTATTTATTTTCTGTTTACTGGCATATACTTATACACATATAGAAATTAAATTCAAACTTTATTTAGAGTACTATTTGTGCACAATGCACATTTATCAATATTAAGCCTACAATGTGTTTTAATGCCACTATTGATGAGGATTGTATGATCTTCGAATAATATTTCAATAAGATATTTAAAGTGAACCTGAAGTATACTTGTAATAGTTCCACTTTTTACATAATCAAATGTAGTTCAGAATATCTTTAGTTGGACTTCAACACTACTTTCTTACAATTTAAGTGCATTAAGTACACAATTAGTTGTCCCAACTTAGCAGTCTAATACCAGCTAAGTATGTAAATAATATATGTAAATGTATTTGTAGTATACTTATTACGAGATAAATGTATAAATAAATAAATAAATAAAACTTTGGTGCCAAAAAGGCGCACTTCTCACTGAGATGTATGAGATCTGTACACTGAAATTCAATGAAGGGACCTCCACTAGTTTCCCCACACTGGTTAGAGAGAGAGAGGGAGTCTGTGCAAGTCCCCATGTCAGGTGTTATTGTGTACCCAGGTGTATTTATGAGTGTCCAATGTGACATGTGTTTTACACACATTACGCTGTAGATAGAAAGAGATGTGGCCATGAATAATGGAGTTTCAATTTAAATTCCTATTTCTAACCTCTGAGACATCTATATAATTCATGAAACAGATACAGGAAGGTATGATTTACATGAATGTGAGTGTGTATGTGTGCCTGGCCTATGTGCGCATGGATTAATCATTCATATGATATTTTTCCCATGGACCTCCTGCAAGCATGCGAGCAGATTTGGAATATGAATCAGATTTTAAATGCTAAATTGTTCTTTATAGCTGTTTATGTATGCTGAGCCGAGGCTTGTGTTTACATGCGTTCATAAATGTTTTTGTATTTGGTGTGATTATGTTCATAAGGACGTTTGAGTGCTGATTTGTTGTTGCTGTGTGTGTTATTATGTATGTGTGCCATTGTGGGTTTGAGGTGATGTATCTATATGAATGCTAATGTAAAACAATGGGAATGCTACAGGGAATGCTGGGATAGGACAGATGATCTGTATCTGCATGTAGGGGTTTTTGTGTGTGCTTGGGCTGGGTTACATTTATAAATGTTTAATATGTAAATTTGTGAGTGCCTTTGTGTGTGTGTAATGTAAACATGCGTGTGTGTGTGTGTGGTCAGTTTGTGTTCTGTGATTGTCAGGTCTGAGGTCAGAACTGAAAAGTGTGGAATGTAAATGCGGAAATTCATTTCATCACTCTTTCTATAACTTTGTCTATTTCACTGTAACATATACACATTTATATGCTCTTGTAATAGTTGTCTACATTGTTCTGTGCCTATTCAAGTGAAGGACATCTGAATAAAAAAGTGGTAAACAGCCAACATTGTTTTCAATATTTTAAAAAAAGTACTAAATATAGAAAGAAAATAACTAAAACCCACAATGACACTGGACAAACAAATCAATACAACAAACAATAAGATACAAATACAAACTATTTCCAAATTTTCCCCACGAAAATAATGTTTAATTATTGACTCTTTTTCCTGCTCTCTCCAATATAAATGCACAAACCCACAATGAAGGCACAGAAACTTGTCATCACTGGTGGTGACATTGCTGTTCTTGAAGCAGTTAAACTTACACTTTCCCTATTAGTAGAAACACCGCTGCCAAACACAGCTAACAGACACACAGACTCATTCACAGACTCATTCAAACATTATTGATCTATCTCTCTGTCTCTCTCTTTCTAATAACTGAAATAGAAAGGGATAGTTAACCCAAAAAAATGAAAATTCTGTCATTAATTACTCACCCTCATGTCGTTCCAAACCCATGAAACCTTTATCTTCACAACATAGATTAGGATTATTTTTAATGAAATCCAAGAGATTTCTCACCCTCCATAGACAACAATGTATCTGAAACGTTCCCTGGCCCAGAAAGATAGTAAAGACATCGATAAAAGATCATGTGACACCAGTAGTTCAACTGTAATGTTTTAAAGCTACAAGAATACTTTTTGTTAGATTGCTGTCGATAGAGGGTCATTAAAATTATTTAAATTTGTGTTCTGTAGAAGGTCTTGCAGATTTGGAATGACATGAGGGTGAGCAATTAATGACGGAACTTTCCTTTTTGGGTGAACTGTCCTTTGAATTGCATTATCAAAGGCTCAAGCCACCGTTATCTAAAATTATGTTTTGGAATTAGCAATGGAGGTTTGAGATGAGATGTATAAGAAATTAGTCGGGACAAAAACCTGACAAACATCTTAAAATACATATGAACAATGTCTTCATGTGTGGTAACCAAAGTATAAGCAGAATACTTGATTCCATTACCACCTCAGGTGTGCATTATTTTTCTAGTAATTCAATGGCCTGTCACACACTATTCAGACTTCATGTTGGAAAAACCTAAAGTGTCTTTAAATGCTTGTTTAGTAGATCTAAGTTTTCTAAAAAAAAAGATTGTGTGTGTGTTTGTCTTTGTGCAACTGTTGATGGAAACCGAAATGAAACTGATAAAAATGGAAAAAGCTGCTAATATGAAAAGCTAAACCACATACGCATTTAGAGTCAAGACAGTCCATTTACATGAGCTCTTTAGACCCCTTTTAAGCTGAAAGGAGATCTCTCATGTTTTTCCCTTTAAAGAAAAACTGTCAGCGGATGTTTAAAGCTAAAAAAAACACACCAACAGAAAGATACAGGAAAACTGTTCAAACAAGCTGAAGCTATCAGCTTTGAACAAGAGAAAGATATTATTGACAAGGCAGCAGAGTGGGCAATATGTAGATGGTGCACCAATGGAAAATCAATGAGTTGTAAATTTGTGTGCAGTTGTGTCAATTTAGCCCAATGAGAATCTTTTATTTAGCCCCACAATCCCTCACAATATCAAAACCACTCAATCAGATGCGCGCACACACACACACGCTAATATGACATCACACCCCTGCTGAGTGTGTAGGGCAAACATGCCCCTCCAGATGGAAAACAGACTCATCCCTGCACAAATGCTGCTCATCAAACACTAGCAAACAAACAAACAATCAGGTGCTTCCAATATCTGTAAAAGAAACAGGAACAGAGAAGAACTCTGCTGGGAATTTAGGGAAAATGTCACTAGCTGTGTGTTCTCATCGACTGCTCTCTTGTTACAGGTCTGCTGAGCAGAGTTACACAGGGGAATGGGTTAAAAGGGAGACATCCTCTGTTCTATCCGTCTGAGGTGGATCCAAGAAGGGAATGCGAGGAGAAATGAAAGGGGGTTCCCTCTATGAGAAGACGACGTGGGGCTTTGAAAGATTTTCCCTCTGGCGTCTCCAGAAGGCATTAAATAAGATAATGCATGCACAAACATGCTCACGCATGCAGCGCAAACAGTTAAGTAGATAGGAGCATGCAGAAAGACGAGTGGCAATCTGACAGATCACATTTTGATGAGTAAAGAGGGGTCAATGCCATCACCCTGACCTCTGACCTCTTAAAGGTCACCAACCGTGACAACTCACCTTTCATTTAACTTAGAATGAAAAAAGAGACGTGACAAGAGTGTACAGAACATAAGGGTTTGCTTTTTCGTTATTGGACATTTTTCTGACTAAAACTACAATGTTTAGACTAGTTGTTTTTGTAGTGAGGTCACATTAAAATCGACTTTTTACTACGGCATCTTCATTATTTATTTACACCGCTTTTGAAATGCCTTTTATGTTTAGATTTCATTGTTTTACCTCTGTCCAAGGCTTTCAGGAATAAACATCAAAACCCATCATAAAAATATGAGATAATACATTTTTAAAACTGCGATGATCCAAGCCAGGGGTTCTCAAATTTTACATGCCATGGACCCTCAAATGTGTTCTTTGTGTAAAGAAGAAGAAAAAAAGGTGAAAGAAAAAGTGAAACAACTCTGAAACAACAAATATTGCTACTTACTATGCAATCATATTATAATTGCTGTTAATAGTGTTCATCATCTGGTTGACTGTCATGTATATATTTTTCTGAAAATTCTTGTCATATGCACATAAACTGATCACCACTTAAAGCTACTACTAAATATTGTAGAAACTACATTTTCTGTAAAGTTGCTTTGCAATGATTTGTATTATAAAATGCGCTATAGAAATAAACTTGAATTGAAGTTAATTGAATAAAAAAAAACATAACTTTGAAAAATCTTCACAGTATAAAATCTTCAATTAACCATATTCATTAATATCTGTCATTTTTAAAATAAGCAATGCAAAAAGTTTATGTATAAAGTATACATAAAATACTAACGAAATTAAGAGACTTTACTTGAAGAGATTTTACTGAAAAAAAGGTTTTAAACATAGTTTTCACTAGAAAATATTATTAAACACAATAAATAATTTGGGATGTGCTGGAAATTAAATATTTGTGGAAGAAATAATAAACAATACACGTGTGAAGAGTATGAAAAGTGTGTTTTAGAAGAGTTTACATTCAGAAAGTTCACAGGGTCAAAAGTGCCCACTAAAGAAAAACCTGTAAATTAAAATAACAACGGAAAGAAAAAGATAATGAAAGCATCAGAATAAAATGAAACCCATCTCCATTGTACAGAGCTCAGCTGGAGCGGATGATTTCATAGCTGTGCTTTTATTATAACCCAAACATAAACCACAGGCACACACTCTTCAGCAAATAAACGTAAGGCATTAAATAACAGCCATCTCGCAGCGAATGGACTGAAAAACATTCAAATTACATGAATATCCCCCACTCAGATAAAAGTATGTATAAATAAAACACACACATACAAATCCCTTTCATGCAATGCAAACATCTGCATACTGAATCGCATGAGTAATACACACTCTCTTTATCTGTGTGTGAGTGGCAGGTTAGAGCTTGCCCAAGTAAAAGTGCAAGCCTTTGAGTGTTATCTTTACCATCTTCCACTACCCCGCGTGTCACCGTGAGGGGAAGAGGCTGTCGCTTGTGTCTGCACTCTATACTTAGTCGTCATGGAGACCACAAACACCCCGCAAAGAAAATTCCACACTGAATAATAACTGGCCAATTGCGTGTGTTTGCTCCCTAACAAACCACAGGATTAGAAGCATTTTCTTGTCAGAAGCATAAACTATTTCTGTGTAAGCGGAGAGAGAGCGAGAGAGAGAGAGAGAGCGCCAGGGGGCAAAGATGAGATCAGAATACTGATGTTCTCTTCTGACAGGTCTCTTAAGGCAAGAACATCATAAAATGTTATATACTGTAAATAAATGTAGAGATAGATTGTTCTATAGGCAAAAAACACATACACACACAAAGATCACTGCTTTAGACTGCCTATACTTGAACACACTTGCATACATATGTTACAGCAAATAGTGATGAAAAAAAAAACACTTCTGCCTCCGAACTTTAAACACATAAGTATGAGCTTTAAAGGTCCTATATTGTCAAAACTGAAATTTCCTGGCTTTTTTCATGATAACTGGGGCCTAAGGGCTATGTAACTATCATAAAAGTTTCTTCAAAACAGTCAATATACAGACAAATGCACACAGCCTGGATAAAGTAGCTGTGCCATTTCACGAGCCATTGTGACTTTTGCAAAATGTTGACATCAGAACTACACTTTCACCGCCTTCAGTCACCACCCGAGCACTGGCCATCGTTCCACCCTCCTTTTGCTAAACCCCCAGACAACATCGCGTCCATGCCATTGCTGAGCAGCAACAACATGGAAACATGTCAAGAAAACACTGTTCAGTCAATGGATATCAGGAAACTACATCATTGCACAGGCTTCTGAACTAGGGTTGGGCCGATAGACGATGCCATCTATTGATAACCCCAGCCTGTAACCCCCCCCCCCCATCTCATGATTTTTTATTATAAATTTTATGTGTAATTTGAATGAAGTTGCTAACTATAGGCGGACGAACAGAGAAAGGGGAATAGCTTAGCAATATGCTAGGCTAGTAGGCCTACTTGTCAAGATATCTTGTTCTATCTTATAAAAAGAGCTTGTGAGCTGTTACAACTATGCTAGGCTACAGGTGAAACTGTTTGCGTGCTAAATGGCTACTAAAAACTGTTTATGTCATGATATCCTGTAGCTAATAAAAAGAGCTTTTTAAGTTAACACTATGGGCGAATTCCAAATGGAAGTGAGCATCCCTATACCCTTTTACCTTCGAAGGGCAGAGCCCTTAAAGTGTGTACTTTGAAGGGTGTAGGGCATTTCTATCTCGTATAAGAACTCCCTTGGAGAAGGGAATGACTGACCAGATGTTACCTTGACAACGTTGCACGTGCCTGCAGCATTCAGCTCTCCATCAGTTGTTGCGAATAAATATTTCTTCTGATTATTATTAGTTGATTAAATATTAATTAGACAAATTGAATTAGCCTATTCTACTTACGTTTGCATTTGAAGTCGAAAATCAACACTAACTTTGCTATAGAATGCATTGCAAGATCTCCACATGATCACAAACGGAAATCAATTTCGTGAAGTGACCATCGCATGTTCCCTTCACTGACGGACTTCTGGAAGGACCCATTCAGGGATTCAGTTGTTTACTTTCGTAATCAAAAGAGATCTTCTTAAACAGTTAACACTATGCTAAGCTAGTAGGCTTAACTAATAGAAGACTTGTGCAAGTGAAATGTGTAATTTGGTGACTTAGCTTTATTAATTGATGTGGTTTAAATGATAGGCTATTGCTTACTGCAGGTGAATGAAACAGAGGTAGAGAACTGTTGAATATGTCTCATTCTAGCTGATCAAATGAGCTGAGCACTAGGCTAATGGATGTTCACCTGCTAATTGCAGGCTAACTGATACACAAAGAAAGGGAAAAGTTTAATTGTTGTGCTATTTTGTTCTAACTGTTTGTTGGTGGACAGTAACAAATTGCATTCATTAAGTACTGTACTAAAGCTTATGACTTTAACTTCACTACATATGAAGGGAGAAATATTGTACTTTTGACTCCACTACATTTCTATCATGGTCCTGGAAGTTCAAAGTTATTACTACTGTATGTCACAGCTTTGAAACTCAATGGGTGACTTTTTTCATACAGTCTGTCAGTAATCTCTGTTATAGGGTTACGTGAAACAATTTCCAAGCATTCTTTTGAACACTGACCAGTGGCAAATGTGATATTTATTTACAACAATTCAACAATAAGAAGTTAATATTGTAGAATATTTTCAACACAACATTGTTTGATTTCGCAAATTTGTGTTAACAGAAATATAAAAAGCCACAGAAGAAATGTCAAGTCAAGTCAACTTAATTTATATAGCGCTTTAAACAAAATACATCGTATCAAAGTCTCTGAGCAACATTAATTAGGAAAACAGTATGTCAATAATGCAAAATGACAGTTAAAGGCAGTTCATCATTGAATTCAGTGATGTCATCTCTGTTCAGTTTAAATAGTGTTTGTGCATTAATCAGTGTTAACACAAACTAGTCAGTGTTTTGTTTAATGTATTGTAAGTTGCTTCGGAGGCATAAGGTTACATACAACAATAATAAAACAGTGCACTGACATAAAAAAGGAAATGTGGTTTTGGTACTTTTAAAAGCAAGTACTTCTGTACTTTTACTCAAGTAATGGAGAGCTTTTCTTAAACAATTATCATTGCTAAGCTTGTGGACTAAGCGGTTTCTTGCTAACGAAACCTCATTGATAGCACAAAGCAAGAGCAATGTTTAATTTGACATTTTTATCTTCAATGATATAATTTGATATGGAATTTAAATGTTCATGATTAACAATAAATACACCATAAAGTGAGAGCCAAAGACCCTAAATTTAGTGGGAGCTGCACACTAGCACACTAAAAGATTCTGTCCACACCCAAGATGCAGACGTCCTTGTTACACTTTCAAAGTGCCTTGACACGTCCCATCATCCTCTTCATAGATTTACAGAGTAAATAAGACTTTAATATGACCGTTCCCTCCCTTCCTTTGTCCTTCCCTCATCCACACGAATTCTCTCTCATTCTCATTTCTCCCGTAACCACCGAATCAATCATTAAGCTGACCGGCCCGCCTGTCAGAGAGGCACGGAACTCTAAACAAGTCTAATACGTGCTGATTGGTGACTTATTTGGATTAGTATGAAAGAGAAGAAAGCGCACAGAGGAAAAGGCTACTAGCTGTCAGCTCACATTAGTGCTGACGTGATTCTCACACAGGCTCTATTCTTCTGTCCCTTCTTCCGTTATCACTTTAGTTTTAAAAATCCATCCACCTCTCCATCAATGAATGACAGCCATGTCTAAAAGCATGTTCATAAAAAAAATAAAAAAAAACTATTAGGCCTACCTCAACTCATTAGTCTTTTCTTGTTGTCAGTTTCGGATGATTTTAGCTCAGAGACTTGTTACTGGCTCTTTAAAAGCATGTTTTATAACATCTAAAATGCACATATAGTATGACATGAAATGTTCACATTTAGATAGCACCTAATGGTGAATTTGCTTTAAACCTTGGATGTCTCCATCCCTGAGCGTGTGTGCAGATGCAAGCGCATTCAATAGCAGTGAGTGGGCAGGTTAGCATGCGCCATATGCATTAGCAGGGCATAGTCAACCTTGCAAATTAATTTGGGGAGGCGTAATAGGAGCCGGTGCAGGGCGCGGGCCTGATTTCACAGAGTTATCATTACATTAACTCAACACTGAGACAATGTTCACTCCCCTCCGGCCCTAATGCAGGGGAGACGGCCCAAGGTCACTCGCTGCACACTCTAATGGGAGATGACAGGTGAAAAGAGCTACAGCGCACCACGCAGATTTAACTTTCATTTGTGTGTTATCGTGTGTGTGTGTGTGTGTGAGGAAGGTACAAAACAATCTTCTGACCTTCACGTTTAAGAGGGAACACTAAAGTGGATAGGTAAAGATATAATTAAAAACTCCCCACTGAAACTTGAACATTGTCATTAACTTGAACTTTTAACAATACCGTTTTTTTTGTGTGTGCTTTACAACAGTTTAACAGAGAGTTCATGAATTATCATAGCATTTATTCAGAAACTGACTATACATGTTTATTCTTAAAAATGGCTGAGAGTATGGAGATGACAAGATTTCTGAACATATCGAAGGGCCTAAAACAAGATATGTGCAACACAAATTATTCAATGGCAGTGAATCAGTGCAATAAATGCAACCATTCATGACACTACAACTATTTAGTAGTAGTAGTTTATGCTCCTAATTTGTTTAATTGAACTGAATAAAAAAAAAAAAAAAAAAGTAAAGACTTATATGTCTAATTACACTCACTTCAGTTTGAGTCAAGTGATGCATATATAATTATGTATTATAATTATATAATAATGATTAATTATAATATTATTATTTTTAATTAATTGTAATTATTATTAAAACAAATAAATAATTATAAAGATATATAATATATACTTAAGTAATTAAGTTTAGTAATTAAGCATTATTATTAAAATAAAAGTTTAGTTTATAAATAATTAATCTAAAGCTAATACAGTAAAAAATCCAATAACAGTCCCCAATATCAGCCTCACTAGATTAACATTGCTTACATTTGACATTCGGAGAAAAATACCCATATATGATGCCCATATGTGACACTCAGAGCTGGGTAGCAAGTAAGTACATGCAATCTGGATTACATAAATTCTTGTAATCAGACTACAGTTACTTTTTATTGATTACATGATTATATATTATTCTTAAAATAACAATGAATAATTCATAATTTATTGATTCTCCCTAATTCCTCTTTTTCTTTTTTTCTCTATTACTTTCTGAAATAGCCTATTATTTATATACATTCAAAAAGTTTTCACTTTTGTGGACATGAAACCAAATTAAATATTTCATATACATGAAATATTCATATATATAAAATATTTTATTTGTTTTCAATAAGTAATGTTTAATGGAATCCATGTTGTTAATTACAATGAACTGAATATATTTTTATATCAGTATAGTTCAAGATTATCCTATTTAAATAAGATATGTGATAAATGAGTTAGGTCAAAAGTAAGAAGTCTGGAAAGGGTTAAAATAAATTCTAAAGCTTTGGGACTCTAGCGAACCACGGTCAGAGCCATTATCCACAAATGAAAAAAAAAAATCTATTTGAAAGAAAACCTTTTCACGGCACTCTATGACTGAGAAAACTTGGAACACAAGGAATGTTTTCGAAATCCAATTTTCAAAATTCAAATAATCTTCAACCCTTGAACTGAGGGTGTTCCATAAGTGATTTTAAAATCCGTCATTGACCCTTGGTCACTAAAATGTTTTGCGGAAATGTAGGGGCAAGCAGCTGTTCAGTAAACACTGCTGTCACGAACTGTAGTGTCCTCTCAGAAGCCATTTATTGGTGAGTACCACACAGCTATGGATTAAAGCATAAGTCTGTGTGACATAAACGATTCCCTGCTGCTCCACACATGTGCATTTTCCTTTCCCCCCTTCCCTTTTTTTCCCCTGGTAGTGACAGTAGAAGCAGTGACATTTTTTGTGACAGACTAGATGCTAAGAGGAGGTGGCAGTGGTCAATAACGCCAACATTGACACCATTAAGATGTTGTTTGGGCTGTTTCCTGTGACATATATCTAGGAGAGCGAGGGTGGAAGAAAAAGAGAGATAAAGGGAGGGATAGAAATGAAGTACAGGCTCATTTTGGCTTGAAATGACATCTCTTTTCATCATTCTTTAAAGCTGTCATTTTAGTTAACTTCTGGATGGGTGACAGAAAGCAACATGCAATCCATCCAACTCCTCCTCCTCCTTCTCCTCGATGGCCATGAATTATTTAAGCACAGATAGATTTAGTGTTTGGCTCCGTTACGTGGTTGTATTGTTCGAATCCAAACACAAAATCATAGGGCCACAAGTTCAGCACAAAAATTGGTTTCACATCAAAACTAACTTTGAAACAAAGCCAGGCACAGATAATATGACTGTCTTTTGAAGAGTAAAACTTTTAAAGATGCACTTCTCCAAATAAAACCGGCTGCTTTTTTATTTATAGAATCCCAAGCAAAACATTACACTGAAAAAAAAAAAAAAAAAATGAAACAAATCTGCATTAATTATCAGAACAACAATGCTAGTCTATGGTTCACAGGAGATGGTATGTCGGCTGATTTATGCTTCCACGTCCCTGAGTTAGTTTATGTTTAGGTGCAGCATCACTGAGCAATTTCACTTTTCAATTATTTGCTTATTTTGTTCATATGAAAAGCTCATGAATTGAATTAAGCAAGTATCCAGATGATAAAAAGCATTCTGCATGGTTGCTCGCCGATCGGCTCTCCTATATTAGTGTTTCTTGTGCTCGGCTTTATGACTTTACTTTCACAGTGTACTACATTAATAACTTATTAAATCATATAATCATGTTATAGCGTGTTATGTGTATTGGTTTGTATATGCTCCTGTCCCTTTTGATGGATTTGCTCTGCAAATCAACTTAATCACGCCATTGGAAAACATAATGAGTGTGGCATGCTTTTCGACAGACTAACAATCTTATTAGGAAGCCAATGTTCTCAAAAACCAAGCCATAAATTCATTAAGTGATAATTCAGAGCATAAAATGAGATTGAAATCCATGATGCAAAACAACCAACTCAGAAAGCAATATGATGACTAAAAAGAGAAGTAGAAAACAGTCTGGCATGTTTCATGTTGGTAATCACTTTGGGAGGTTTTATGCAGCAATATAAAAAATAAAATAAAATAAAAAAAATACTCTGTGTAAAAGCTGTGATTTTATAGACATTTGCTTCCCCACCCCGGAACAATATCCAGCAATAAACATACTGATGTGTCACAAGAATTTCTCATTTTTTTATAATATTCTAGATAGAAATGACATTTTGGAAGAAAATGTTTGAAAGACTCGTTTGTCTTGATAAGACTAATTATCCTAGTATTTTATGCATCCTAGATACACATAAATCATATTTGCACACATTTAGTTTTTTTGTTTTTGTTTAGAATTTGACAAAATGATGACTTAATTGGACACTGTTGTCACCATTTTATTTCTAAATCCTAAAACTTTTTATAATTACATTTGGAAAACAGTTTGTTTATTCTGAGTTCAGTTTTTATTCAGAGTTCTTTTAGTTTTCATATTTTATCAAATGAATTCATTTGTAAAGAAACTAAATTTGACATTTATTAAAATTTTAAAAACTTAAATATATTTTATGATCTATTTTCTTATTTTAAGAATAAAAATGTGTTTGTGGGACAAGGGTAAATTAACAAAAAACTCAAAGTTTTCATTTCATTTTGATTTTCTTTTTTAATTTTAGTTACTAATTTTAGTAATTTAACTGTAGTGCATTTAAGTACTTAGTTATATTAATTAACTACATGTACTTCTATATGGTTAGTGTTAGGATTAGGGTTTGTCTTAGGGTTACTTGCATGCAATTATATATATTAATATTTCTTTTATTTTAAGATTTGTAAATGTTTTTATTTCTATCTATTTATCAATCAATCAATCAATCAATCAATCAATCAATCACTCAATCAATCCAGGATTTTAAATTTGTTGTATAAATATCCATAGATTTATTTGATTTTGCGAGCATACATCTCTGTTCATTTATAAAACTGGACTAGAATGTATGTCTGAGGTCTAGAAAAAACAAAAACAAACCTATACTATCTGTTGCCTATTTATTGCATTCTTTCACATTTTCCCTAGCTTTCATTTAATAAAAGACCATTGCATGATTAGTGTTTGCTGCTCTCATTTCTCTTACTTACTGTGTAAATCTGATCTTGTCTTTGGTGAGTAATTGAGGCTTTGTCGGTCTTAGTCTCCAGTTAACTTAACCCTCTGTTTCCCCAGTAAATCATCCTTCTCCTCTCCTCTGATGGTGCTGCTCGATTTTCACATCCCATCAAGCTATAATGACTTTAATGACACTCCGCTTATGGTAATTTTTTAATTAATCCAAATAAGTGGATGTGACACAGGGCTTAGTTAAGTGCATATACATGACATGGTCCGTCATTAGGCTGTGCTTAACCAAGAATCTGCTACCCGTAGATCATGACCGTGATCACAACCACTTTCATCATCTTGATCAAAGTACCCACAACAAATACACCCACAGCATTATGCTACCTAATAGTGCTGTCGTGAGACCACTATATTTATTACAGCGTAAACATCTATGTCACTGTTGGCTTCTATTAGTACTCTTAAAGAAATAGTTCACCCTAAATTGAAAAACTAATTAATTAATCAATTAAATAATTCATTCATTATTTTCCCACCCTTATAGAAACCCACTCCCACTTAAAATAATTAAAATAAAGGGATTTTCTTATTTTGTAATGTGACTTTGTATCATACTATTGTGGTTTTAGAATGTTGTCTTTATCATTGAAATCTTTGAGGTCAGTGAGATTTAAAGAAATAAATTAATTAATAATTTTATTCAGCAAGGACAATTTAACTTTCCATTCATCAGCAATGTGCAACAAAAGCAGCAGAACCATTTCCAACATTGACAATTATAATAAATGTTTCCTGAGCAGCAAATTAGCATATTGCAATGATTTCTGAAGGATCATGTGACATTTAAGACTGGAAAATGATACTGAAAATGCAGATTTGACTTACAGGAATAAATATTATTTTAAAATATATCAAATTAGAAACCTGTTCTTTTAAATTGTAATAATATTTCAAAATTACAGTTTTTTACTGTTTTTTTTTTTATGTTTTTTTTTATTATTTAAAAAATGCTGCTTTGGTCAGCATTTCTTTAAAAAACATAAAAAAACTAACAAAAAATAAATAACAAATACATCTTACCAACTCTAAACCTTGAACGTCAAGCTATAGCTTACCTTTCATAATACTTATTATTTTAAGCCATTATTCACTGATAATCTTTGTTATTCAAAAATGGCACCAGTTGTCGCTTATCTGTTCTTTTAGAGGTTTGGCAGCATAACAAATGTGGAAAAGAGCTTCTAGGATTTGCCAGAAACAGAAATGTTTAAATTAAACATGGTTTGAACCGCATATAAATGATGATACAATACTGTTTATGTTTTTTTTGGTGGGAACTTTTCCTTCAAGAACAAAGAGAGATGAAAAATAAAGAATACAAAGGGGAAATTCTCTCATTCTCACACTCCGCAGATGTCCATCACTTTTCCGTTCCGCCTGCATATTGACATTCAGGTAGCATAGCAACATGACAACATGCCTACCAGGCTACGGAAAGAGTCTGTTGCCGTTTGAAAAGGTTGACATGATAGGTGCGCGTGTGTGCGCATGGGAGCAGGGCATCAGTGCTTTTCACTCTTTCACTCGCCTTCAGAGTGTCTCATTTCAATTTTAAAAACGTCTTTCCAGGAATCTGAAAATACCTTTACAAGCGCATCATAAATAGAGCACAGATCAGAGGAGCCGAGGAAAGCATATGTATGTGAGCGCCTCATCCCCTTCAGTGATTTAATGAGGATAGCCTGACACCCGCAGATCAATACAGCGCCATTAAATTCAGCAGTGAAATGTAAATGACCTTGTTTAATATTATAACGACGGTTCTGATTGTCAAAGTGGAAGAGAAAGAGAAGAGGAAAATAAAGCCTGGTCTTTTTAAAAATACATGAGCCGGTCAGCGGGGTTATGTAAATTTTGCATTTTCGACCACAGAGCGAAATTCATAATTCATAAAGATTAAAGTTGAATACTATATTAGGCGGCCCACATTAAAAAGCTTGGCCTGGACTTATTATATTTCATCTATGATGAGGACGGAGTTAGATACGTCTTCAACAACTAAATCAATATTAATACACATTCAGCCTTCAGATGGTCTGCTTGCCATTTATCTAGTGGATAAAACACACAAGACCGCAATACTCCACGGTATCAACAGTGCAGAAAAGAGGAGAAAATGAGACGGTTCGGATTATGTGAGGTTATGGAGATGAGAAACAAAGGACAGGATGTGGAGGCAGGTCATAGTTCAGTTGCTGTGGTGACCAGACCTGTATTAAACACACGAGACTGGAGAGGAATATAAATGTGAAGAAATGACTAAATGATATGGAGCTGAAAACCTCTGTGAGACAACGGACTCTACAGATTGAGAATAAGATACAAACTTGTGCTTTTGTCTCTTTTGGAGGAGCGTGGTGTGAAGCTCGAATGCAATTAATGCTGCACTGAAAGGACAATCGTCACTGCCTTTGTCAGAAGAGAGACACAGCTTGGCTTGGAGAAATGTGGCCCCCCGGGTGCAGTGACTTTTGACATGTGTGCTCACATATCTTCCCCCCCGGACTCAGAGTTTAAATTCAGGGGGGACAGGAAAAGGACAGACTGGCAACTCAACAACTGCTGCTTCTCTGTTCTCCTCTTGGGCCAATTCATCTCTTCTCATCTTTTTCACTCAGAATGAAATCTGAAGAGTGGGCCAGTATTATCAAAAATAATAAGAAATGCTTAATCATGTTCTGTACACAAAAGGTTTGCTTATTTACTGAAGTGACAAATGCATTCTACAACCAAATTAAATACCCCCAAACTTTGCCATTAAAAAAAGAAACATTTAGTATTATGAGGGTGCTAACACTTAACACTATTCACTATAAACAAGCTGCTTATTAGAATGCATTTTACTAGTATATTGGCTATTTATTAGTATTTATAAAGCATATATTAATGTATTGTTCTGCATGCCCATATTCTAGATCATTGAACCCTACCCTATACATAAACTTAACTACAACATATGCATTACTTAAACCCTTATTTAATAGTGACTATTTGTTCCCTATTCAGAACTATTCAGAGTTATGTATTTATTTATATTGAAATGGAGGTAGGATTTTAAAATAATTATAAAGCTGTGAATTTAATTGGAAAAAGAGTTTTGAACATTTACAGGCTAGAGCGAATGTCCTATAAGGTTCATAGGACAGAGCCAATGATAGCTGGGAATAGAATAGAATGATGGGAGGATGGGTGGATATGTAGATTTTATTAGATTATATAGATCAGTGGTTCCCAACCCTTTTCCTGGAGGCACCCCGTCACTTGAACGTTTTGCATGTCTCTTTAATCAAACCCACCTGATTCAGATCATCAGCTCATTAGAGTAGAAACTTCATGACCTGAAATTGTTGTTTCAGAGAAAGGAGTGCCTCAAGGATCAGGGTTGGGAACCACTAATATTGAGAAAATCACTTAATTTGCTAGAATGCGACATATGTGTTGAATTTATTTCAGTAAAAATATTGGAATTGAAGTGGATTCCTCTTCCTGTCATTCCAGTTTAACCTCCAACTCATGAATACAAAGGAAGAAAATTCCTCAATTCTGAATCTTGCACCTGTCTGGGTAATATGTCTCTTGTTGCATCCTTTATGTTAGCCATTATATATTTGAAGTCCCAGCTTTATTTGATACACACCAGAACAATAATTTAGAGGATTCATTCATGAATTTAATTGAACGTGTCACTCCTAAAACTACAGACTAAGGATATAGTAGGCCTACTGATTTTTTTTTTCAGGTGATTTAGTCTGAATGGATGTGTGTGTCAATGGATGTGAGTAAGGACTGTCTGAGGTGTAGTTAGGGTTAGTACGGTAGATTTGCTGAATGGAACAGAGAGAGATAGAGGGGTAAACCCCATTAGAAGCAATGAAAGACCTCCTGCTGCAGACAACAGAAGCCACAGTCAGGCCGAACAGCACTGTAAGACTAATACAATACAAGTCACTAATTAGCTCCGCTGTTCCCCTGACATATGCTCCAGAGAGAGAGAGAGAGAGAGAGAGAGAGAGAGAGAGACAGAGAGAGAGAGATAGAGAGTGAGAGACAGACAAACAGAGCGAAAGAGAAAGAGAGGGGAATTGACAAAAGTAAATTGGGATAAATTTTTGTCATTAATCTCATAAATGGTCATCACATTGCATTCATGGGCAGACTTTGCATTATTACATTAGTAAAAAAAAATAGTTGGACCTCTACAAAGTGCAGTCTTCTAATTTTATGTGACCCCCCCCCCCCCCCCCCACACAAACACACACAAAAAAATAGATATAGGTAACTCATTAATACATTTATTCAGAATTAATTTGAGAAACTCATGATTGAACAAGTCGCAGTGAGTTTCACTTATTTACCATTACTTAATGTGTTGGTTATCATGAACTAACAATGAACATCAATTTTTACAGCAATATTAATCTAGGATAATGTTACATTATAAATGTATTAATGTTCATTGTTAATTCATGTTCATCCATAATACATTAAATAATGTTAATTTATACAACTTGAAATGTTAAAAATGTATTAGTATATGTAAAAATTAACATTAACCTAGTTTAATACTGTATATGCTGTTGAATATTGCTCATTATTTCATGTTAGCCTTTGCATTAAGTAATCTTAATAGAACCTTCATGTAAAGTTTTACCAATTTAAATTATTATTATTATTTTGTGTGTGCGTGTGTGTGTGTGTGTGTGTGTGTGTGTGAGTGTAAAATATGTAACATTGCAAGCCAACTTACCAATAGTGTAAGTGCTTTAGCAATTTACTCTGCAGAGATTGAGGCCACTATATAATGCAATTGCCCAAATCATGACCCCTGTCCTCTGCTACCTTTGGTTTGACCAACCAGGGTCAAATTCTAGTCATAGGGAGGTTAACCAGTCAATTAATGCCTGAGACTGCAGACCAGCAGATGTTTTTATGTATGAACAGTACTTGAATTATTTGATCATTTGTTCTTTGAACTTAGAAGAAGTGTTTATTGTTTAGTTAATTAGTCTTATTAGTCAATTTAAATCAAAGGCAAAACCCGCACCCTTCTTCTAATGTGATCTAATTACAGAAGTCACTCTCTTGTCCAATCAGCAGGGAAAGGAAGATTACTTCCTCCAACATATGGTGAGTCAGTGAGTGAGATCATATCCCTTATATATTATATACTGAGAAATGTAATCATGCACAGATTGGGAGTGTGGGAAGTGACCTTATCTACATGAGTCCACATCCTGTTCAGAGATCAAATGAAATTAAACTCTTCTGAGAGTGTCCATTTCTACCCCAGTAAAAAAAAAAAAAAACTGATGGAATTGTGGGTTCCTGAATTTCTCTTGTAAAAGTATGACTTGTGAATTATTAAATAGCTTATTCTGTCCCCTTTTACAACTTTAATACTACAGTTATAAAGTTGAGTAGAAAACAGGTAGAACAAATCAAGAAACAGGACACAAGACCCTCAAACCCCAACTATCTAGAAGGAGTAATAATTACAGAACCTCCGACACTTTGATCTTTTGAGACGACCAATTCACACACAGTGCATTAACATACAGACATCTGTTTCCACATCTCACTGAGAGAAAATGTGGGGAAATGTCTCTCACGTATCCATTGGTTCCTCCTCATCCCCTTCCTTCCCTTTACCCAGCTCACTCAGAATGGTCAGTAGTAGAATATAATGTTCGACATGATTCTACAAGTGATATTTACAACCATGTTTGGTGCCATTTGAATTGTCTCAGGGTGACTGATGGACTCAATTTTACAAGAAGTAGACTAAAAGATAATACAGATCCTTAGGGTTAAGAGGTATTTTGCTCACTATACAGGGTGTGTCATTTCCCATTGTATTTGATGCAAAATTGATTTTGTCTGAAGCAGTGATAACTCTACATGATCAATGCAAATTCCAATTGTTAGTTCCTGTCTCCATCTCGGGGGATGTTTGTCTTGGTCTGAAGTACTTAAGGAAGTGTTGCAAGAGCATCAAGGTGCTTCTGTAGCCAGATGAGCCCATAGTGTGCTGTATGTCTCTGCACTCCATACTATGTTCCTTCCTGAAGTCAGGTATCCACTGATTATTGTTTGAGCTTCATTCAAGTTGTATGTTAACCATTGGGGGCTATATAAAATACGATTGAAATATTAACATATTTTATAGCATAACCGCTGATTGTTGTTTTGGCTTTATTTAATTGTAATTGTAATGTGAGGAATAATAGTAATAATTAGAGACAAACAAACAACCAATTCGCCTTTCAACCTAAATTAGAAGTCATAATAAAAAGAAGTCAGATGACAATTTAACTTAAATTAAATAACTTTGCATGCTTAAAAAAAAAAAAAAAACATGCAAGAAGCCACCACTGTATAACTTCTATGTGCCAAGTTGCTTGGACTTTACAAAGGTCACAACTCATACATACTCATCACATATGCAACCTCCATATTTTCTTCCAGGTTGTGCTCGGAATCTTCAAATATATAAGGTATTTTATCATATCCAGTCCAAGTCCATCACTATTGTAGACTACATGTTGTAGTAACGTCACAAATGACATCCTTTTCAAGATGATATCAGGTATAACACAAGGGTTAGGAGGTTGCTAAGAAGTTTTTTGCTCTTGAGTAAAGTAAACCAGGGTTCGGTAACAGTATATTTGTAAATCTAAGCTTCTGGATCGTTTAGAGGAAGTATTAGTGTCACTAAGACAGAAGGCACATATAGACTTGCACCGCACTCCAGTAAAAAAGAAAAAAAAAAGCAGGAAGCTTGAGAGAAAGAGAATACATTTCCCAGATCAATATTTATGAGGGCCATGAGTAATAGGACTGAAATCAAAGAAAGCAGTCTAAAGAGACACAAAACAATAGTGGCCAGCCATTCTGTGACTTAGAAGATTAAAAGAACGTCTCTCTGACTACCCTGGTCTTCATCATTTTGAGGATCTGTTTATTGATGAGGGTCAGTTGAGTGAAACTGGGAAGAAGATACAGTCAAATCGACCCTGATCAATAAAGAGCAGGTCAGCGACTCAAAGTGACTCTTAGTCATAATGCCGAAAAAGCCACAGAGGAACGGGGGAGGGGTGGAAGAGGAAAAGTGAATGAAACACAACATCAGGGAAAAGAAGGACCACACAGTAGGAGAAGAGAATGGATCACAGAAGAAGTGGCCCTTTTTCAGACGATAAAACAGCTTTTTTTCAATTAACGAAAAAGGATGCAAAGGATCCAAATACACTCAGCTGCCACTACGGGACGAGAGCAGCCCTGTTGATGTTCGGCCTCTGATGCTCGGTGCATTTTGATGTCGAATCTCTTTTGGTTCCACAATAAAGTTCTGCGGCGAAGTGAAATTGCAAGAAAAATGCCCAAACGAAACAAAACGCGACACAAATTGCTCTCTTTGTGCTGCTTTATATAGGTCTGCTTAGCATTCAAGGGCAGGGCTGTTAGTGCACATTGTGTTTGAAGCCCCTCTGCACTCTGGTTTTAGATGCTGTGTGATAATGTAAGCCAATTCCCATTCCACCCTCCCCATCTCAATGCCTTATTGTTCTGCTATCCTCTCCCCCATCATAGAGGCAAAGTGCCTCCCGCTAACACGGAGCTCCGTATTTAAATTACACTAGCAGTTTAAGAGCACACTGGGGAAATCGACAAGAAGCAGAATGAGAGGGTGTACAGATGAGAGAGATACTATATTAAAGCGCGAGAGAGTAAAAAAAAAAATGAAGGCGGGAGAGAGAGATCCATGATAGTTTGACAGTTTTCTTCCCTTCTGTTCAATCAGAGGCAGCGATGTGGAACTGTAGGGGGAACAAACAGCGCCTTACAACAAAGATGAAAAACAACTTGACTCTTCAATGATATTCCATAATTCAGAGCTTGAGGTCGAGCAAACACCATCAAATCATAACCGCGGGCCTGCGCGAGTTAAATAGCTATATAAATATGGCAATGGAGATTAAATAGGAGAATTGGCCATTTTCTCCCCACAATGTGGACAGGAGAGTAAAAACTCTTTGGGTCTTGCTGGGAGGAGAAAGAAACAAGGGCAATTTAATGTGTTTTAATGTGACAAGCACGCACAATAACTTCTGCTTGACCTGAACGGGCCAGAGGAAACTGACAATCCCAGAATGCATTTCTGTGCTGGAAAGTGGATGTGTTTTAATTTGCATGTAAATCGCAGACAAGGGACTTTTTTATTCCAGAGCAGGTGTACTTTCTAACACTTAATGCACTTGTGTGCACAATCGCACGCACATGTGTACATGCACAGAGGCAGTGTGACATGAAAAACGCAGTGAACACAGCTGTTGTAGGCGAAAACCTTTCCTCAAGGAGTCTTGCATGCAGCTATAAAGGGTGCAGATGGGTTTTACGGTCTTTACCAGAATCACATGGAACCTTTGAGTACTAACATCAATTCCAGTGGCTTGATGGGATGAGAATACATTATTTGAATAGTGGGACAATCGAGTCTTTATCAGGTTGTGTCAACATACAATAAAAGGCCAAAAGTATGTGGATACCTGAACACATATTCACTAGATGTTTGAACATGGATGCAATGACTTGCTCTCATTCAGACACAAGAGGGTCAAGAGGTCAGGGTGATGCTAGAATGAATTTTATTTTATTTTATTTTATTTTATTTTATTTTATTTTATTTATTTATTTTATTTTATTTTATTTTATTTTATTTTATTTTATTTTATTTTATTTTATTTTATTTTATTTTATTTTTATTAAATCGCTTTTTCTTAGAAAAAAAAAGAATTAAACTGATTCACTTCTCATATAAGTAAAATTTGTATAAAAAAATAAATAAATATCACAGAGAGGATTCATGTAGTAGACCATCAAGCGGCAAGGTCAACATATTTCTTACAATACCAGGTAATTAAAGATATTCATGACAAGGCAAGGTTTAGGCAGGTTGTACAATGTTGTGCAACTTCCCAGAAAATGTTTGGCATTTAAGAATGAATAATTAATTACATTTTTTTAACAGTATTTTAAGTATATATTTATAATATTATCAAATATTATATATAATATATTCTGGTAACACTTTATATTAAGGTGTCCTTATTACACATCACTTACATATTGACTGTTATAATAGCAATAAATTCTGCATAATTTCATGCAAATAACCCTAAGACAAACCCCAAAATTTTAAGGTGTTCTGTTATAGTGTAGTTGTACATTTAAGTACTGAGTAATTTTAATTAACTACATGTACTTACCATATGGTTAGTGTTAGCATTAGGGTTTGGCATTTAGGGTTAGGATTAAGATTTAGGGTTAGGGTTAGGTTAGTTAGGGTTAGGGTTGAATTCTCCATAATATGTTGTTGTTGTAATAGTACATACATATCATATTTGTATCAAGGATGCCTTAAAAATAAAGTGTTACCCAAAATACTTCATTGCTTGATTGTTTTACAACATGAAAAGTCAATAGAAATTTAAAAACATTTCTTAAAAATGTCATCGATTTTTTAAACAATATGAAACCAACAAGAATACAAAGTGCACATTTACAAAGTTATTTAGCTATTCCTTTAATCATTAACTCTCTTTTGTTCCAAGAACATCATTGAGATCATGCATTGATTTGGATGATTTTGTGTCCATTTCATCCAAAAGGTGTTTAATAAGGTATAGCATATGTCACATGTTTTCAATTATTATTATATTTTTTTTCTTGGCGAAAGAGGACGGAAAAGAACAGATACAGATATGTAAGTGGAGTTTGATTATGTTTACCATACTTAGTAAACCTGCATTTGTTGCGTCTCTTAAAATGTGTACCATGTGAAATGAAGCACTTTGTTTGCTCTCAAGAGCCCATTGGAAGCAACACAGTAGCACAAAACACACAGTGCATCACGGCATACTGTATAACTGCAGTATAACGTAATGGACCATGCTACACATACACAACACGTGGAATAGAAAAGTGAAATACATGTTAAGGGCAAACTGTTGAATGGGTTGTTAGTGTGTTATCATCTAGGAGCTCCAAGGGGCTTTTAGCATAGTGCTTTTAGAAGACTTGGGAGGAGAAAAAGACATACACGTGAGCTACCATTAACACATACATACAAACCCTACTCAAGGTTTGGCAGAACATACGTCAACATATATATCGACAGGCAGGCACAACATTGTGTTCTTTCCTTTCATCTTTGCGAGGTAATTATAGGGAGATAATCTTAGTGCTGGACCCCTTAGTTGGGGCCAATCTGGCCTCTTTCAGGAGCCAGAACTGAAAGGTCAAGAATGAGTTTTCGAAGTAGGTCACTGTGAAAGCAAAAGGCTTTACAATGGGGTTGTTTGATGTGGTCAACTTGACAATTTATTCAATAGTCGTTAATGTTCAGACCACCGCATGGGTACTTACAGAAGACTGGGATTTATTTTTTGCCCTGCAAAGTTGATTAGTATAATTTCTGCTTTCACTGTTGCTGCACTTCAGAGTGTATTTGAATTGCATGTTTTTTTCGCCCACACATCTAGTGTTTCTTTTCAAAAACAGCTGAGGGAAAATGAATGAAATGGAAAAGGAAAGAAACGAGAGTAGATGTTGAGTGGAGTAGGCCGATACATGTAGAACTTCAGCTATTTATTTTTCTCTTCAGCAAATACATATCCATTCTGCTTCACTTTTCAGATTCAGCCTTGCAGTCCATTATCTGTGTCCAAAGATGCAGAAATCGAAAGCTCACAGTTCTTTCACACCTTGTAGCCTTCAATTTATCTTTTTAAACCTTAAACATTCAACCGTCAGTCTTTAGAGCTACAGGACCCTATAATCAGATGATAAGACTGAGACACTTAGACTATAAAGACATGCCATGTCCACATACCAGAATCAGTGCTTAGCCATCAAGCCAAGAATATCCAGGAAATAAAGACGTAAAAATACATGTGTTAGGAGAGATTTATAAAACAGCCAAACTGTCATTAAGAACTTCCTGAAATCATTACAGTAAATGTTTTTTTTAAATATACTGGTGAATTTAAATTTTTAAATTGAGTTCAGATAAATCTTCTAAACTGGCTGAACTGAAGTGGAACTTACAGAACATGGACCATCAGCAGTTTTTATTCATTTCCAGCTTGTCGAAAGCGAGAGGCAAAATGGTTTACAGCCATATCTAGGCTTTGCCAAATTGGTTTTTAATAAAAGTTTTCAAAGCAAGTGAAGCTCTCCAAGTTTGAGAAAGTAGAATAGTGCTCCTCACTTCTATTGTTACAGACTGTGAAAACAAAGTTCACCCATTTGCTTTTTTAATAGAAGTTCTTGTTATAACTGTGAACAACACATTGATGTACATGACAGTGAAAAAAAAAAAGTTTTCACATTCATTAAATCAAAATCAATGTCTGTGTCGCTGACATCATCAATCCATCTTATTTTAACCCTTCCCCTCCAACCAATATTCATCAAATACCATAATGATACATTCGTGTATGCCACGCCCACTATTCCCAGTCCAGTTAAATCCAGATTAATAAAATCAAGTCATGGCCTTCATTTTTTCTTGAATACAATTTTGCTCAGAAATAAGTCACATTATGCAAATAAATGGTTACCTAATCATATTTCATGACTTAAAAACTTCTTAAACTTATGGACGGTTAACTTCGACAATGCACTGGGTTTATTGAATATGGAAGCTTATTTCTGCATTACACTGAAGACAAGGTAAAATTTACTTTTTTCTTTTGAAAGTAAATTTGTCATTACACCATAGACATATAACCATCCTTCAGTGGTAACCTCAAAAGCCTCAACAACAGAATCGCTTCCAAATGTGCAACATAACTAAACAGTAAACATTAACAGGTTTTTGAATTTATTCAAAAATGCATAACATAACACTTAATTTCCACATTTACTCTTCCAATTGAGTCCTTTGCAAAGTATGCTGGGAGCTTAAAGTTCACCCATCTGATTTCAGTTATTGCAAAAAAATCTAATGAAAAATAGCAGACCCAACAGCTTTAAATAGTCTTGAATTTTAGATATTTAAGAGGATTGAAAACAAAGATATTAAGAGGTAATAAAGTGAAGAGTAAACATCTAAATTGTCTAATAAACAATAAATGTCACAGTTATAATACATGTAATTATATTTATTTATAACAATATAATAATTAATTAATTGTGACTTTTTATTTTTATTTAATAATGAATGTTTGTCAGCATGTTTGTAATAGACAACTCATTTGTGTGAAAGGGAGCACAACGCAGATAATGTAAAACATACATATGGACATGTACGTGTGCATGCATACCTGTGCACCCAAGCACACGGATTTCACACAAACATGGTTTTTAATAACGGCCGTCTCATTTGGCACTAAATATTGCATTGGAATCTCACAGATGGAGGTCCCTTTGGAACCGTCATGGAGAGTGCAGAAGTCTGCTTTAGGGCATGATTCTTATTTCACACTGCCAGTGTATGCGTGTGTATATGCATGCTTTCCAGGGCAAGGCCGTGCGACAGTGTGTGAATGATCGGTACATGTGTGTTCATGCACTCGCATATGTCTGTGTTACTGTACGTGTGCGAGAGCGTGTGACTATAACAGATGAATCATGCTTGAGTGGTTAGGTGTATTTATATTTAAGAACTACAGCGGACCATTCAAGCAATGTGAATGTGCATAAAGTATGTGTGTGTGTGTGTGTGTGTGTGTGTGGTGATAATCCCTCTCTGTAATGTCATTCATAGGGTTTGGATGATCAGTTCAGGCACAAGTGGTAATAAAGCCAGTGTGCCGGAAGAATTGTGTCTGTATCGGGAGAGAAGAAGAGGGTTCTGGGAAAATAGAAAGTAGACATTCAAAGAGTCATCAGGGATTATATACTCACACTCATGCTTCTTTTGTTGCTGAGGCTTAAACCAAACTTCACCTTAAACCAAAAGTAAAGCAGCTCGGACTCACTGAATATGAGATATTGTGGCTCAGATTTTGCCTGCCTGTCAATTTTTGACTAGAAATTTTTGTGTTTTGTTTAATGGTTCCACTGGTACAGAGAGACGCAGAGCTTTATAATCCATAATCCATAAACTTTAAAGAGCACAAGCATTTACTGTAAAGTGGCAGACAACATAACATGCTTGAAACAGAACATGAATGCGTGTTGGTGTGGATGGTGTGGATAATAACATAGTTATTATTATAGCAATACTGTTATAGTCTTCATAGTCACAGACTTTAGTTTTAGAAACTACAAAAGTGTGCTATCAAAATGATTGTCTGTCACTCAAAGAAAACTAGAAGACTTTAAGAATAAAAGTGTGTCTCATTAAACAAAAAAAAAAAAAACAGAAAGTTACTATCAGAGCCGGACAGGTGATTAGTGAATGAATAATATCATATAAATATAATGTATATATTATATCACATAAAATAACTGTCGTAAAATCACTTCAAATACAACAGAAAGCATATTATCATTATAAGAGACTGTACATTTCCAACCACATCCTCAGTATATGACTCACTATCGTTTAAGTCAAATGACTTTACTAATTAATCGATAAAGAGAAAGCAGAGGCAGCTGAGTTTACTGTACATGCATCTGATCCGGGTTACACTGAGTGTCAGAACAGGATCAACTTCAAAAGAGCAAAAATTATATTGATAGTTTAGATTTTTTGAACAACAACTGATATTTGTGCTTGCAAAGGTAGGAAAAGCTATTGTCCCGCAGCTTATGCTAACTAAAATAACTTACTAATGCCATCCTAATCAGTAAATTTGAGGAAAGATCACATAAGCACCAATTTTCTTTAGTCTAAGCCTTAAAGTACACTAAACTCCAGCAGGTTTACAGATACAGATAAACTGGTGCTCCCATTAGGGCACACATTACACTTCAATGACAACAATTAACACCAAGAAAACGGCTTCGTGTACAGACGCTTGCATGACAGGCACCCAATGGAAAAAAAAGCCCTCAGCGAAAGATGACATATGGCGAGAGCAATTTCCCTCTCAATTTCAGCTCCAACTCCAACTGATGTTTTCATGTGCCAGAAAATAGCCGTTCCCCCTTTACTCCCCCCTCTGTGAAAGTCATCTGCTCTGTGAGCAGTAAGCACCATCGTGGCTTGTAGACCCAAATGAGAGCATACAAATGATTTGTGGCACCATCGTCCCGCAATGGCACCGGAGAACGGAAGCGGGGAATGAGAGGAGGAGGGGAAAGAGAAGAGAGGGAGGAGACGTGAAGGGGGAGATAATGTCACTTTCACCTTGTATTCCTCCACCAGCCCATAATGCTCATTTTTCCCCATTTTCACAGCAAATTCATTTCAGTAGTGGTGGCCAACCCCCCCTCCAAATGAGAGAGTGAAGGCAAACTAGAGGGAGGGCGAGAGCGAGGGGTGCCGTTGGGGGGTGAGTGGGCCGAATTTGCACAGTGACCTTTTTCTGATCCAATCTCACTGATGAATCCTAATGAAGGATTTAATAAAATCACACTCTACAATCTGTCTCTGCATCAAAGCGTGGAATCACATTCATATCAGACCAACTGCGTACACAAACCCGATGAAATAAATATCAGATCTAAACCTGTGTGTGTGTGTGTGTGTGTCTGTCGGCAGGTGGAGAGGGGGGTTGCGGGTTGGTACGGGCCTCTGAAATTGGCCAGACTGAAAAGGGAACGCCTGGGCCATTTGTTCCAGATGCGGTCTAAAATCACATCTCATCACTTTCATTTAGTCCTTAATGAGTTAGTCATCAACGCAGCACACAGTTCCACACTGACGTACACACAGATAAAGTTTATAGGAAGGTTACTTCAGTAATGGTGGAAAAAGTTTTAGAATAAAATATTTCTCAACTTATAGTAATGAATTGGAATAAATGCCTATTTTGAATGCTATTTGAATATTTGAGCTTGTCCATTATTTGTAGAGACTATGGTACTACAACTTTCCTTGTTGGATGAAAGAACGACATCAAAACATTGAACTTCAGAATCTGTATAGAGACCAAAATCATCTGGTTATTTTTCAGCGACTTTTTTTTTTTTTTTTTTTTTTTCATACATTTTGGGTTTGGTTAAACTTTATTTTAAGATGTCTTTGTTTATGCAATTCTGGCACTTGGTAACATAAATTAACAACATGCACTTACTATAGAGTTAGGATCAGGATTAGGGTTTGGTTTAGGTTTAGTTTCTTATGCAAAATGTATTGGTGTTATATATTACTACGAGTACATGTAACATATGTAATAAGGACGCTGTCAAATGTAGTGCTACTTTAGATTTTTATATAACTTTAATTTCTGTCATAAACTGTGAGAGCAAACCGTACATTAATTATCACTCACCCTCATGTTTTTCTAAACCTCTGACTTTCTTTCTTCTGTGAAACACAAAAGAAGATGCAAAGAACAAACAGTTTTGGTTACCATTGACTTACAAGGGAAAAAAAAAGAAAAAGCCAAACCAAACAAACAAACAAACAAACAAAAAAAAAAACATCTTTTTTTTTTTTCTCAACAAAGAAAGAAAGTAATACAAACTTGGAAAAACATGAGGGTGAGTAAATGATGAAGAATTTATTTATTTTGATTTTTAAATGTATTTTTATTGTTGTATAACCTAGCCTTTTAGCATTGTAGTCTATAAAACTAATTTGTATGTAATGCCTTTATTAGATTGCAATTGAAAGGAAAAAAATAATATTGCAAATTCATTCATTACCATTTAAAACAGACTTGTCTGCTGTCTTGTATCTCGTTTTGTGATTTCTGGAAGAAAGTATGTTTTTCAGGTTTGGAAAGACACAAGGGTAAAATTAGAGTAAATGATTACATAATTCTGGGGGAACTCTTCCTTTAACATTTTAGCATTTGTAATATGATGTTTAAAATGAAACACAATGTTTTCCTGATGACATCCCCACTATATACTGTATGTGTGCCTCTTAGTTTTAAGGCATGTTAATGTTATTTCGTACAAGAAGAAAGGTAGCACTGCTACATAGCATCATAATGTACATTGACCTTTAAACCAACCAACAACAGCACTTAAAAGAGCAGGCAAAATGAGAACAACAGAAAACTACAATTCTCAGATATAGGCCCAAAATTATTGTTCTGTCAAAATTCTGTATGAGGTGCCAATGTAGTCTTTGCAATGCTGACATCTGGTGGCCAAAGAAACTCACGCCTCACATCAGACTGTGAGAACAGTCAATGAGCAGAGAGAGAGCTTTTATATTATTATCTTATTCATATAAAATACAAAAGCATAAAAGCTGTTAAACTGGCAATGTGTTTATACTTCCAAAACAGGTGGTGAGGCCACTGCATAATGTCCCTGAATATGTGTGCAATCTGAAAAGCAATCTGTGTGACCAGTTCAGATCGAAAACCAGGAGTCATTGATTCCATATGAAATATCCAATATGCAATGTCTCACTGATTGCAATCCAAATGAAAATTACTCAGACTCTTAGCAGAGAGACTGACTGAGCAGATAATGTTCTGGCTTTGTAATCTACTTTGTAAATGTGTGCACATGGATGTGAGAGGATAACACACAAATCGTTGTGTAAATATGTTTGTTAATCAGAGAAATGTCTGCACTTTAGCTGAGAGAATGAATGCGTGTGAATTTAACGTCTGACATTTTCACAGTCAGTGAGCATTTAGAAATGTGTGCAAGCATTACAAATCCATCCATCCATCCATCCATCCATCCATCCAACCATCCATCCACATACAATCTATCTATCTATCTATCTATCTATCTATCTATCTATCTATCTATCTATCTATCTATCTATCTGTCTGTCTGTCTGTCTGTCTGTCTGTCTGTCTGTCTGTCTGTCTGTCTGTCTGTCTGTCTGTCTGTCTGTCTGTCTGTCTGTCTATCTATCTATCTATCTATCTATCTATCTATCTATCTACCTACCTACCTACCTACCCACCTACCTGTCTGTCTGTCTGTCTGTCTGTCTCATCCATCCATCCATCCATCCATCCATCCATCCATCCATCCATCCATCCATCCATCCAAACACCTATCTATCTGTCCGTCCGTCCGTCTGTCTGTCACAAGTCTTCAATGATGTACAGAAGAGTATTATGTCCATCATGAAGGTCTGAACTCTTTTGTAAACAGGCAGTGGAAATTGAGTTCTATTCCTCATCTTTATTCTGAAAGCAGAGTAAGTTCTACATGCCTTTGCAAACAGTACCTCAGAAGCCTTATTTTATTATTATTATTTTTTTTTTCTTCATGGCACTGATATGCTCCCATTGAAACAGAGCACTCAGGAGTAGACAACAGTGACTCAACTGAGGTTTTTATCCCTTACATGTTCAATAGGTTCTATCTGCACACTTTTTTTCTTCTCAGCCATAACTGAAATACTTGCTAAAAGCTTCTCTTCCAGTGCTTTTGTCTATCAGTACTATTCCAACCTCAGGCTGCTCCTGTAGTGACCTAAGCATAATTAATTATTCACTTCTCTTCTTTGTAATTAATGGTCTGTGCTTTCAAGTGCAGCTCTAAATAGCTATGTTTTATTGGGTCCTATGAAACTGTTGTGCAAATCAGTCCACCATCTCACTAAAGGCCATACACAGTGGTTTCTTCATGTGGAAAATCTAATTCATGAATGCCAAGTGGGAGCAGTTGCAAGGAAAATGTATTTTCTCATGCAAACATATAGTGTTACAGTGAGGTTTATCATTGTAGAAGAAAGAAACCGCCCTAATACAATTGACCAAATAGTGCGATATATAGCACAATACACTTCTTTGAAAATATCTATAATAGCTGTATTAATTTATAACTAAAATAAATGCATGAATCCCATGGAACCTGTCAAGAAATGTTTGGGTCATATTTTGACCCTCAAAATAACAATATACAATTAACATAAACCTAAGTCTGTATGTAAAACTTCTACTGTAAACTATACTACTGTAAAATATACTGCCATTCAAATGTTTGGGGTTGGTAAGTCTTTATTTGATCAAAAATATAGTAAAAAAAGGGTAATATTTAGAAATATTATTAAGTTAAAAATGTATTAATTCGTTTATTAGTCATTTGTTTACTGTTAGGTCACATGATCCTTTAGAAATGTTGAAAACAGTGGAGCTACTTTATATTTTGTGGAAACCATGGCACCTTTTTTAAGGATTCCTTAGTGAATAGAAAGTTTAAAAATATAGCATTTATTTGAAATATAAATGTTTTTTAACAGTACAAATGTTTTTATTGTCACTTTTGACTTGGTTTTAAAAGTATTATTATTATTATTATTATTTTATTACTGACCCCAAACATTTACATGGTAGTAGTATACAGTTGAGCGCAAAAGTTTACATCCCCCCTTTCAGAATCTGCTAATTATTTTACCAAAATATGAGAGATAATACAAAATGCATGTTAATGTTTATTTATATTGGCCTGAATAAGATATTTAACATAAAATATGTTAACATACAATCCACAAGAGAATAAAATAACTGAATTTATAAAAATCTGTTCAAAAGTTTACACCTCTTTGATTCTTAATACTGTGTTACCTGAATGATGCACAGTTTTTTTTTCTTTTTTCTTTTGTGATATTTGTTCAAGAGTCCAATGTTCATCCTGAACAGTTAAACTGCCTGCTGTTCTTCAGAAATACGCCTCCAGGTCCCATATATCTTTGGTTTACCAGCATTTTTGTGTATTTGAAGCTTTTCCAACAATGACTATGATTTTGAGATCCATCTTGAGGACAACTGAGGGACTCATATGCAACTATTACAAAAGTTTCAAATGCTCACTGATGCTTCAGAAGGGAAAAACATGCATTAAGAGCAGGGGATGAAAACTTTTGAACAGAATGGGGATGAGTGCATTTTTCTTATTTTTCATAAATAATTTTTATTTATTTTATTTTATTTTTCATTTAGCACTGCCCTTCAGAGGCTAAAGAAGATATTTACATGTTTCCCATAAGACAAAATAAGTTAAATTTACCCTGACCTTCAAATGCAAAATGTTTTCACCCCCAGCTCTCAATGCATGTTTTTTTTCCATCAGGAGCATCAGTGAGTGTTTAAACCCACTGTAATAGTTGCACGAGTCCCTCAGTTGTCCCTAGTGTGAAAAAAATGGATCTCAAAATCATACAGATATTGTTGGAAAGGGTTCAAATACACAAAAATGCTGGAAAACCAAAGATATGTGGGACCTGAAGGATTTTTATGAGGAACATCAGGCAGTTTAACTGTTCAGGGTAAACAAGGGACTCATGAACAACTATATAAAAAGTTCCAGCTGTGGATCCTTAAGGTAACAACACTGTATTAAGAACCAAGGGGATGTAAAATTTTGAGCGGGGTTATATTTGTATATGCAAACATCGTTTATGTAATATATCTCATTCAGGTAAGTACTAAATAAACAACAACATGCATTTTGTATGATCCCTCTTTTATTTTGGTAAAATAATTAACATTTTGCAGATTCTGAAAGGGAGATGTAAACTTTTAACTGTATTACTTAAATAGTAAAATTGTAGTTGAATTTAATTAGTATGAAGAAAGAAAGAAAGAAAGAAAGAAAGAAAGAAAGAAAGACTATTCAGCATCCCCCCCCCCCCCTGCATTACGGTAATATGAATATCAATGGGATATGTGTATATCATAAAAATAAAATATATCAATAAATATCTATTTAAATATCTAAATATATATCAATAAAAATGCAAAAAATCTTAAAAGTCCTAAATTAGGTTTATATTTATGCAAAAAGTATGCGCACAAAGCTCATTCTGTACACATATGGGTAATGTATTATTGTTACGTGAGTTTTACCTTTCTCTGATATCTCAGTGTCTTCCATAACAGTGTTCAGCTCTTTGGTATGACCGTCTGCTCTTTGAGTCTGATTGGCCTCTGCATGCATCACTGGTCACTCTGCAGAAAGACAAGAGACATTAGGTCACTCATTTTTTCAAAACAACCTGAAGGGGGAGTGATGTGTGTGTGTGTGTGTGTGTGTGTGTGTGGTGTTTATTAAGGGGTTAAGAGAGAAGTAGGCATCTCAGTGCTATAAAGAAGATTGCTGGATCAAAGCCCACTCAAGGCCTCTCATCTGACCACTGCTGTTGTGCCTTCAAGCAAATAAATCGACCTTTTTGTGCACAGCACTGCAAGCTTCATATAGCTACTCTTTGTCCTTTTCCTCTTCACTTTCACTTCACGTCAAGTTACAGCACACTGTTTTCAACTAATATTTTCTCAGCACTTGCTGTGAATGGCAAAAGTGCACCTGGTACCTATTGTTTGCATTTGCATCTTTCCTCCACAGCATGTATCAGCACACATTCTCTTCCTCTGTTTGTTCTCTTTGTCTCCACCTGGACTATCATGACTCATGCCAAACACATTCTCCCATTCACTTCCCGGGACAGAAAACATTTTCAGAAAATCTCTCCAAGGCACTAATCCTGCTGTTTCTGCCTTCACACCCTGTCGCATCTCACAAACTGGGTAAAACTGGGCAAAACGTTAAGGATAGGCTGTATCAGAAAATGGTAGCGTTGCCTTGCAATCTATTGCATCAATATTTAGTTTTAGCTTCTTTTTTAATAAGTAAAACTATTATATTTTTGTAGTGAAGCATTAAAATACATTGAATATATAACATTAGTACTGTCCATTCAACAAGACTATAGTCGTTTGCTCACTTATCTAAAAGGTTTGTAGAATTTTTCTGGTAAAGTGAACAAACAGATAACATCCAAACCTACCTTGACTGAAAGGTTTACAGCAGCTTTTGCAAATGTACTTCCTTAAGAGATGGTCTAAAAATGACACATTGAGCACAAGATTTACTTTTATCATCAACTCTGACGTGATTCAGACACTCTGAATAGTTTCTGAGGAACTGAGGCACCAAAGCGGCCAGTGACAGCAGAAATAGGAAAAAAGTTCTGCTTTTGAACAAATAATAACGCTGTCTGGGTGGGATTGTTCGAACAGAAGTGTAGAGGAAGAATAGAAAAAAAAAAAATCACAATGCCATCCTTTTAGACAGATTAAGTAGTGTAAAAAAAGAGAAAATATAGCCTGAGGCTCTGAGCGTACTTCCCCTTATAATGTATAGTATCCCAATCCTCAAGCAAGTTCCAAATATCTAAGTTTATTGTGTGTAAACTTTAGTTAACAGCGCACTGTGATGAGTTAAGCGAAGAGGAACCACACATCTCATATCTTACTTCATATTCTAAACTTCTGTAATGGTCTGTTATTGATGTTGTATTAGATCTCAGGGTGTTTAGGGTCTATATTTGTGCTTCAGTTCAGATTAAAGAGACATGGAATTAAACGCTGTTTTATGCAAGAAAAACGTTGAAAATACATGGTTTCATGTTTTTTTTTTTTTTTTTTTAGATCAGTCCCAGGTCAAACCATGTTTGAGTAAATAAACCCTGCCTAACAAGCTCAGCTGCTTTGTCACAGACATAACACTGGAGGATTGTGATGTCTCATTAAGCAGTTGAAAGTGAAAAGTACTGTATGTAACTTCAGAAAGTTCAAAGTGACTTTAGCTGAAGTAGCCCAACGCCTCGGGCAGCACTGACACACAGAGGCTCAGTTCAGCACTGCTGGCCGTTACAGCTGCATGTCTTGTGACTTTCTTTAAACTGCTTCTTTCCTATTATCAAATACTCTGGATTTAACAAGGAAAATCTAACAAGACCCAAACTGCAAAGAGCAGCTACACGTGTGAAAAGCCACAAGGCTAAAGGAAGGTTTACGATCTGTTGGAATATAAATGAACACTACAGACTTTCTGACTCTCTCTTACTTTTGGGTATCCAGCATAAAATTGTTTAACAGCCATTTCTAATCAAAAGTAGCTCAGACAATATAATAAATAAATAAATAAATAAAAAATCTCAAATCACTTTCTCAAAGAATCAAGTAACACTTAACGAATATAAACTCTCACCTTCACTTGTAGCATGCCATCTGTTGTTGTCTGTTAAAAACTGAGGTTCTGGGACAAAGTAAAAGCCTTGCTGTGATTTCCCTATGCAAAGACTGAGGGGAGTTCACCTGAAATTCAAATCAAATACATAAAACAACCAATGTTTATTTATGTGGTGTCCAATCTAATTTGCATATGTTTGCATATTTTTTTGGCACATGCTTCCAGGAAAACTATGCACTCAGCTTAATTTACCTTACTATACTTAAAGGTACTTTGCTCTGTTATAATGCTGAAAAAGACTCAAATTCATTTGAATGGCGTAACAAAAGCATGTTAAAGAGGACTTTGCCACAGAAGAAAAACTATTGTTTAAGTTGCACTAACCGTTATGGGAGTTGTCTTGGACTGACAATTGGTGAATGCAGCAAAAGTTTTCAGTTGATGAACTGTGGAATATCTTGTTTGAGGATTATTAAAATTCAGCTGGCCATTTGAACACGTCCATATAAAATAAAACAGCTTTTATTACTTTAGATTATTGATATGACTTCAGTTTGAGTGTACACAGTTCTAACCTCAAAGGTTTTTTGTGGTATTGAGGGTGGAAGAGACCACTGGTTATTTACTTCCCCACCAACAATTCCTTCTGGACCTGAGACTAGAACCCACAACCTTTTGGTTACAAGTCCGAAACTAAAATAACTAATAAACTAATAATAATGAACTACTAAAAATAACTTGCATTACGCATTACAAAACATTACATTTATGTGGAATTTATGTAGGCTTACTGTCTGCTGGATACGGAACGTAATTTAACATAACAGTGAGCAGTGTTGGGGAAAGTTACTTTTAAAAGTAATGCATTACAATATTGTGTTACTCCATAAAAAGTAACTCATTACGTTACTTAGTCTATTTTTATGGAAAATAATGTGTTACATAACTTTTGAGTTACTTTTTAAATCTGGTCAGGGCTTGTTTGATTCTTTTTAACATAAAAGTTCTTCTTTTACAAAAGCCTTTTCTTTACAACAAATGTGAAATGAATATGCTTCAGACTGAAGGAAATATAAATTCATGTCTGTACAGTAGAGGGTGCAGCTCAAACGAATTGCATGAAGAAAATAATGCAGGAAAGAAAAGTTCAGCTATAACAAAAATTAAACACAAATGTGTCATTTTTTGTTTAGTATGGTTGAACTGGCTCATCGAAGGTCCGTAGCAAGACATTGGTTAATAAATTGGGATTAAATATAGAAATTATATTTCTGTTGATTAACATGTAATTATTGCAGGTTTATCTATTTATCTATCTATCTATCTATCTATCTATCTATCTATCTATCTATCTATCTATAGGTGTACTGAATCTGTTTTTGTACAGGTGAGATGAGTAAATGCATGCATATTCAGTTTGGAACTACAGTAAGCATAATGTTCACACAGCGCACAAAACACCTCCCACTCATATTTTGCTTTAAAAAGTTAAAAAGTAATGCATTACTTTACTAGTTACTTAAAAAGGTTATCTGATTACGTAACTCACGTTACTTGTAATGTGTTACCCCCAACACTCACAGTAATATTAACACATGCTGAACTAATAACTACACTTTTGTCTGAGGAATCATTATGATATCAGGGCCTAGTTATTAGAAAATGAAGAAAGGAGACCTCAGCAATGTTTTAGATAGCTCAAGTGAGTCATAACTGAATTTATTATTTGCAGCCCTGGTACCAATTCTGGCATAGATTTAGATTATTTTAAAATCATATTATATATATATTTATCTGCTTATTTAATATTAATATAAAAACAATACTGAAAAAAATCACGTTAAATTGTATTTAGACTTTTTAAATGTATATAAAAATGTTTTATATAAAAATTTATAAAAATAATACAGTGTAAAACAGCTCATTTAGCTTGCATCCCTGAGAGCAACATTCAACATATTCAAGAGGTTAACTGATGTTTTTTAACATTTTTAAGCATGTTGTCTTTTTTTGTAGCCTGCTTATGGTAAGCATCTATAAAATAGTGCACACCCTACTGTAAATTGTGTCTTGATCAGAAACCCCCCTGCAGGTGACACTGTTGCTCAACAGATTCCCTCTATGAGGTGGTTTGGGTTTTCACCAGTGCAACCTCAATGTGAGCAGTGTAGCCTTTGTCCTAATAGGTTAATTCACCAAAAAAAAAAAAAAAAAAAAAAACCGATTATCACCTACCATCATGTTTGTCAATCTGTGAAACACAATATATTTTTATTAAAACCTGAATGGTTTCTGTCCCATTGAAAGTCCAGGTAACAAAAACAAAGAAATAATACAAATGAGTGGCTTAAGTCTTGTGTTGAGAGTCACTTTATATGATGAACAGATTTAAATTTAGGCTTGCATTAACATCTAAACAACTATCGAAACATACCTAGCGCAATTATTATGGTAAACACAGAACCTTAAATTTGTGCCGGAGATGTTTGTGTTAGTGTGTGATGCTCGTGTTAACCATATATGAGGCACTTTATAGAATGTGACATAATGTGTTTTTAATATGTGAATAAAAGTCCAAATTAAATCTGGTCATCATAGAGAGATTTTAACTTTCACAAGGATTTAGACTTAACTGCTTGATTCATATGGATTCATTTTACGATGCTCTGGAATGACAGAAACGTCATTATTTGGAAAAAGCTGCCATTTTAAATTAAATTCTATTTTCTATCATCTCTATATTTCAGCTCAAAACATTCTGTTATCATTTATGGAACATAAAAGAGTACATTAAATAGAATGTCCATGCTGCTCTTCAAACTGAGAGCAAATAAAGACACAATTTTCATTTTTGGGTGAAATATCCCTTTAAATATCTAATTACAGTTATTTATCAAGGCAAAGATTACTTGCTGTTTACAGAAGTGGACATCCTATAAAATATGTGTGATAAAGGATCTGTACATTTGCATTAGGGACAGTTGTGTAGTGAATAATTATTGTTATGATTGAATTTCATATCCCCAGTCTCCTCTCAGCCTCCCTGTTGAGGCCACATTAGCGGGCAATTAAATAGTGTGTTAAAACCCGTTCCCCGTGCTGAACGGACAGTAATGAATGTCAGTGACTTTACACAGGATGTATTCGTTCCCTTTGCTTGGTTATTCAACTGATTAGGTTATAATGAGGTTCGCGCCACAACCTCAGAGCCAGAGCAATGAGATTTGAAACCACCATTATGAAACCTGGACTTGCATCACAGCACAGGCCTAATCATCAATCTTTATTACAATTTACAATGAACATCATATCCAATTCACCTCACAGAAGGAGACATTCGATCAAACAATGGAGATAATTGTGCCTTGAAGGAACATCACAAAAAATTTGAACCACCGTTAATAATGAATGCAATGACTTGATGGTAAATGACACTGTTAGACACCTGCATTACTTTATCATTTTCATTATAATGTCTGAAATATATATTTTTGTACAATTTAGAGTGAATGGGCTCCATTTTTTTAATGAAGCAGAAGTAAGGATCGACAAAACAGTCAGAAGAGCTTGTGCTGTGTAGCTCAGGTAAGAAGTGAGAGATGGTTAACTGGTGCTATTGCTGAGCTAATTACTTATTGATCTTGTCTGGCAGCGTGGGTGATAGTGACCTTTGAGGTTTCGGAATTTTTTCTGCTTGACTATGTAGAGGAGGTGCATTTAGATAATGTATGCTGACAAGGAGAGAGCTGTACTCAGTTTAGCAGTCTGGCTTCCTGTGGCTTCCTTCTTAGAAAGTTATCTATGATGTTCCTGAGGCTCTTGTCTGTAATCGAAAATATCTTTTTGGAGTCAAGATGCTTTCATATGAAAACCCCTGACAAGAGATAAATGTGAAAATATCTTTTAGACAAATAGGCAATCTTGTAGATTTAGCAGCTATGTTTCCATCCACCTTTTTTAATGCACATTTTGGATTATCGCCTAAAAATCACTGGATGAAAATGGCAAGATGTACATAAATTCTAAAAATGTGCATACAAAACGTATTTATTTGGTAGAAATATAGTAAAAACTGTAATATTGTTACATATTATTAAAATTTTAAATAAATGTTTTCCATTTGATTATATTTTAAAAATGTGATTTATTCCTGTCATTAAACAAAATAGGCTTTAGTGTTATATGATCCTTCAAAAACCATTTTAATACGCTGATTTGCTGCCCAAGAAACATTTCTAATTATTGTCAATGTTGAAAACAGTTGTAAAACTTTTTTAAACAGTGATTTTCATTTTCTTTTCTTTTTTTTTTTTACTAATGTATGTAGTGTCACTTAAATGTGTTGAACACAAGTATTATTTTATAATTATTTTGTTATAAAAAAGAGAGAAAAACATCTTACTGACCTCAAAGTCTTGCATGGTATTTTCAAATGAAACATGATCATATAAAAAAATAAATTAATACCATGCCCTCTACTCAATGTTAAAAGGAAAGGAAGAATATTCTTTGAAGTAACATTCGCTTATAAATCATTCACAAAATATATGAATGTACATGAAGAAAGTAAAATAGTTCTATTTTTTATTTCATGTTGAATTTAACTTCCCAAATCAATAGTTTATTGTCAAGTAAGATAAACAGGATACATTTTCTCCTAGGGTTGCACAATGAATTAAATTGACATCACGATGTGGCCTTCAGAGATTATTTAACTGCAAAAAAACTGTGATTTATAATAACAAATAACAAATGGTCTGCATGTGCTGTATGCTTCAGAGTGAAGAGAAATACCCGGAATTTACATTAATTATTGAATTATTAAACTTAAAATAACTGTGATTTAAAATAAACAATGGTCTGCATATGCAATGATTTAAAATCATGAGGTGATGCCCTGTTTTGTTATCTATTAAACATACTAATTGCACAAATGGGGCTAATGTTTTCTGTGGTTTCTCAGAGCAGTTTAGAATATATGAAGAATTAGTGACCTGAGTACAAACAACCTTCAAGACTCCAGAGCAACTCTCTCTATTGGCACCAGGGTGGATGTATTTTGTTTTTCTAATCTTGAAAAGCAGTAATATGAGATCTAACAGTTCAAACCATGAATTGTCTTGGTTACGTATGGTAACCCTTGTTCCCTGAAGGAGGGAATGGAGACGCCACGTCGGTGACCGACGAATATGGGATATCGCTTCGATTGACCAATCTACTTCGAGTGTAAACTAAACGAGCCAATGCACATTGGCATGCAATTATTGCATCCAGCTGCCGCTGATCACTACGTGAGTATAAGAGGGCAGCAGGTGCAATGCATACCAGTTTTTCACTGAGGAGCCGAGCCGGGAACCCGGCAGCTCAGCGGCGGTACAGCAACCATTGCGACGGGACATGGCGTCTCCGTTCCTTCCTTCAGGGAATGAGGGTTACCATGCGTAACCGAGACGTTCCCTTTCAGTCGGTCACTCTCGACGCCACGTCAGTGACCGACAAATATGGGATCCCTATCAAAAGCGCCATGGGTGCTGCCCCTTCCAGTGCCCTGTGCGAGCCGCCTGCGCCCCTATTAGGTGTAGGCCGGGGTTCAGAACAAGTAGCTCCACTCACCATTGTCAAAGCACTACCTCACTGGGTGAGATTGGATAACACTGGGAAAACGTACCCGGTCTGCTTGGAGCCGGGACGCTGCGGAAGCCCCATCCTTTCTGAAGGAGGTCTTGGAGACAAATACACATATAGCATCCGTTTAGGAGTATACAGAGAAATTTGAGTTGATTAGAAACCCTCTTGGGAAGGCAGAAGTCTTCCGGGGAAACACGGGCTTTAAGGCTATACCGTGGACTATACACATACGAGTACCGCTTAGGTCTCAATACGGAACCCACCCTTCCATGGTTCTCACGGATTCATCATGAAGGTCTGGCGCCGGACGTTCCGCTGCGTCCAGCTGCTTAGGGTGATGGAGGATCTCAACAGGGTCTACAGTACGGACACTCTGGAGTGGTTTAAGCAAGCCGACACTAACCGGGGCCTCTCAGTGCCACTACCCGTTTGAGGTGAGAACACAGGAGGATACCGGCTCTACACGAAGGCTATAGAACCTAGCGAACGTGTTAGGGGTCGCCCAACCCTCAGCTCTACAAATATCTGTCAGCGAGGCGCCACGAGCCAGCGCCCAGGAGGATGCAACACTTCTAGTTGAGTGAGCTCGTAACCTGAATGGGCAGGGCACACCCTGAGCCTGATAAGCCAGGGTTATGGCATCCAAATCCAGTGGGCCATTCTCTGCTTAGAGACGGCACTCCCCTTCTGCCGGCCTCCATAACAGACAAAGAGCTGGTCTGAGGTCCTGAAGCTTTGTGTCCGGTCTACGTAGCACCTTAATGCTCGGACGGGACAAAGCACAGTCAGGGCTGGGTCTGCCTCCTGCAGGGGCAGCACTTGCAGGTTCACCACTTGGTCTTTGAAGGATGTAGTGGGAACCTTGGGCACGTAGCCAGGCCGGGGCCTCAGGATTACTTGGGAGTCAGCCGGCCCGAACTCTAGGCACGAATCGTCGACTGAAAATGCATGCAGGTCCCCTACCCTCTTGATGGAGGCCAGTGCAAGCAGGAGCAGAGTTTTCAATGAAAAAAACTTTAGCTCAACTGAATGCAAAGACTCGAATGGGCCCTGCTGTATTGATTTAAGCACTAGAGACAGGTCCCAAGAGGGTATACAGGGGGGCCGGGATGGATTTAACCTCCTGGCCCCTCTAAGGAACCTGATGATGAGGTCATGCTTACCCAAAGACTTCCCATTCACGGGGTCATGGTATGCAGCAATAGCGGCAACCTGGACTTTGAGGGTGGAGTGAGACAGCCTTCGCTCCAACCCTTGCTGCAGAAAGGATAGCACAACCGCAATCTGGCATTTTCGGGGGTCTTCTCGGCAAGAAGAACACCACTCAACGAACAGGTTCCACTTCAAGGCATAGGCGTGTCTCATAGACGGTGCTCTTGCCGAAGTGATGGTGTTCACTACCTCTTAGGGTAGGTCACGTAGAACCTTCGCGTCCCGTCCAGGGACCAGACATGGAGTTTCCAAAGGTCTAGACACGGGTGCCAAATGGTGCCCCGTCTCTGAGTCAGTAAATCCCTCCTCAGAGGAATGGCCAAGGAGGGGCTGTCGAGAGGAGCACTAGTTCGGGGAACCAGGTCCTAGTAGGCCAAATTGGCGCTACTAGCAAGACTTGCTCCTCGTCCTCCCGGACTTTGCACAATGTCTGTGCAAGAAGGCTCACTGGGGGAGTCCGTGTGAAGGATTCCCTCGGTCAGGGAGTAGAAAACCTGACAGTGAGAGGTCTCTGGAGCAGCAAACAGGTCTACCGGAGCGGCTCTGAACCGCCTCCAAATCAGCTGGACCGTCAGCGGATGGAGTCGCCATTCTCCTAGGAGCATTGCTCAAGACAGCTTGTCGGCTGTACGGCTGAGCAGGCCTGGAATGTGAACGGCACGAAGTAACCTCAGAACCTTCTGACTCCAAAGGAGGAGGTGGCGGGCAATTTGCGAAATGCGACGAGAGCGCAGACCACCTTGGCGGTTGATGTACGCAACAGTCACAGTGTTGTCCAATCGTACCAGCACAAGCTTGCCTCGTAAGAGACGGTTCAAGGCAAGGTGCGTTGCTAACAACTCTAGGCAATTGATGTGCCACTGCAGGTGCGGGCCCGTCCAAACCCCTGAGACTGCATGCCCATTGTACGTGGTGGTGGAGGCATGCGTGTAAACCACAGCATGCCTGGAGATCTGCTCTAGGGGCACCCCTGCCCAGAGAAATGCAAGATCTGACCACGGAGTGAGGGTTTGGCGACAGGCCGGTGTAACTTGGACCCAGTGAGTGCCGTACTTCCACGCCCACCTCAGGACTCGGCCATAAAGCCAGTGCTGGAGCAGTCTCATATGTAATAGGCCGAGCGGTGTAAGTGCCGCTGTGGCCACCATATGCCCCAGGAGCCTCTGAAAGAGAGTTTCAGTGGGACCGCTGTCCTGCTCTTGAACGTATTCAAGCAGGCTAGCACAAACCACGCCCGTTCCTCTGTGAGGCGTGCTGTCTGTTCGACCGAATCCAACTCCATACCGAGAAAAGAGATCCTCTGCAACGGCAAGAGTTTGCTCTTTTCCCAGCTGACCTGAAGGCCCAACAGGCTCAGGTGCCGGAGCACCACATCCCTGTGCTCACACAACTGATCTCGAGACTGTGCTAGTATCAGCCAATCGTCTAAGTAGTTGAGAATGCGAACACTCTGCTCTCTGAGAGGAACGAGAGCTGCCTCCGTGACTTCCGTGAAGACACGGAGAGACCGGGACAGCCGGAAGGGCAGTACCTTGTACTGATATGCTCGTCCTTCGAACGCAAACCGCAGAAAAGGTCTGTGGCGCGGAAGTATGGACACATGAAAGTAAACGTCCTTCAGGTCGATCGCTGCAAACCAATCTTGGGGACGGACGCACCTGAAAATGCGTTTCTGTGTCAACATTTTGAACTGTAGCCGATGGAGGGCCCGATTCAAAACTCGCAGATCCAAGATCGGTTGTAACCCACCGCTTTTGTTGGGTACAATGAGGTACGGGCTGTAAAGCCCCGTCCTCATATCGGCTGGAGGGACCGGCTCTATCGTGGTCCTCGCCAGTAGGACTGCGATCTCTTTCCGCAAGACAGGGGCATCGGACGCTTTCACTGTAGTGAAGCGGACACCGCAGAGCTTGGGGGGAAGCTGGGCGATCTGAATCGCATAGCCGAGGCTGATGGTTAGCAGAAGCCAGCGAGACGGGCTGGGTAGCGCTGACCAGGCGCCTAAGAACCGTACAAGCGGGACCAGCGGAACCACAGCCGTACCCGCAGTGGGGCAGCAAGGTGGAACACAGGGACCCAACTCAGGCGGCTTGTAAGTAGGCCGGAGTGTTGGCAGAGGGTGCGTGAGTAGAGCCTTTGTTGACCCTCTCGAACCGCCTGCTGCTGCCATCTGGCGAAGGAGGAGGATGAGTGAGGTCCGGTGCTTGGCCGTCCGCAACTCTCCGTGCCCTCCTGGGACCCAGAGAGGGAGGAAACTACTCTCCTGTCGAGATTTCCAGATTCTCCACCTGGCCCTCCTCCAGGGGAGGGAGAGGTGCCTTCACCATCCCCCAGAAAGCAGCTACCTCTCTCTGGGTCACCCGTCCCAGGGCCTCTTGCTCTTCTGCTCACCGCCAAGTTTGACGGGGGGCAGGACGGGAGGGGCAGCCTGCCTGCGACCAGCTCCACAGCACCACTTGGAGGCTGCTGCAGATACGACGCGTGAGCAGGGGGCTGCCCTCGGCGACGAGCAGGCTGGGGCACTGCAGCTGGCAGGTGGGTGGAGATAGCTGGAGCTGCCCGCCAGGGCAGGATGTGTCGGATCGCCTCAGTCTGCTTCTGGGCAGCCAAGACTTGCTGGGCCAAGATCTCGACTGCGTCGCTGAAGTGGCCGGTCTGGGACAAGGGGGCATTGAGAAACTCGACCTTGTTGGTGTCCCTCATGTCTGCCAGACCCAGCCACAGATGGCGCTCCTGGACCACTAATGTGGACATCGCAACACCCAGTGAACTCGCGGTGACCTTCATCGCTCGAAGCGCAAGGTCAGTGGCGGTTCGGAGTTCTTCCAGAAGTGCTGGATCGTGACCACCCTCGTGCAGGTCTTTCAGTGCCTTAGCCTGGTGCATCGGCAACGGGACTCCACCCCCCTGAAGGTAGCGGAGCCTGGTTTGCAGCTCCGAGATGGTCATATTCCCGCAGTGAGAACATGACTCATCCACGAAAGCCCTCTCAGCATGCTCGACACCCAGACACGTGAGGCAGCGATCGTGACCATCACCCGTTGCCAGGTAACGACCGCACCCAGAAACGCACGGGTGAAACGGCATCCTTATAAGGACTATCCGTCGTCTTTACAAAGACGCACGCGTGAAGCTCTTTTAAAGAAATTTGCTCTTTAGGAAATGCTCTTTTAGTGCTGAGGCGCACAGGGGAATTGGGCGCTTGCAACACAACAGGGGTAGTGCAACCTGAAGTGTGCATTCCACTTGACACAGGAACGACCGCCGCTGAAGCGCCGTCTCGCCAACACATGAAGCTTCCGAGAGCGTGCTGAACTCGTAGTTCACAGCAGACACAGTTGAGCAGAGCGATACTAACGCTCGGCTCCGAAGCGAAAAGCTGGTATGCATTGCACCTGCTGCCCTCTTATACTCACGCAGTGATCAGCGGCAGCTGGATGCAATAATTGCATGCCAATGTGCATTGGCACGTTTAGTTTACACTCGAAGTAGATTGGTCTAACGAAGCGATATCCCACATTCGTTGGTCACCGACGTGGCGTCGAGAATGACCGACTGAAAGGGAACTTTAAAAAAAAAACAACAACAACTAATAAAACATATTCTGACCAAATGGTATTGGCCTTATTTAATGAGATTTGTCTTGTTTTGCTGTCCATCATGTTGTTTGATAAGCTTCTTGAATAAATGTAAAGAGTGGAACATATACTCAGAGTGATGGATAAAAATGCTAAAAACTGTTATACAGACAAAAAAGACAATTTATTTCCTCCAAATCTGTCAGCTTTGGTCTTAGTTCAAGGTTAATCTTGTGTTGTTCTTGTCATGCCTGTCGAAGAGGTTAGGAGCGATAACCCACCAAAGACTGACACCTCCCTCAAAGACAGATTACAAACCTTTGATTCTAGCCACTTGACAAGAGTGACAAAGACAACCTCATTGCCATGGCAACCTGATATATCCAAACTGATTCAGCCTAGTATAATATGTGAAATATATGATTGATGATTACTGGATTTGCAAAAATAAAACAGTGCTTACTATATGTGTTAGTTTATTCCATTCCATTTTTAGTGATTAATTATTCTTACAAAATAGATTGTTGCATTCACTACATATTATTAGCATTCCTTAATATTATTTATATTTGTATTTATATTTATATAATCACTCACATCATTAACATATCCCTTCACACTGGTGTTTTTTAGACAAGCTCGTACCCCACTTCTTAAGAAATCCACCCTTAACCCATCTCTTTTAGAGACAGGTTTCCCTTCTTCCCTAGATTGCAAAATCACTTGAACGAGCTGTGTTACTGTTTAACCACTGCTGTCACATGGACTGTTTTATCAATGTCCTTACTACCTTTCTGGGCCTTGAACGTAGTTGCATTGCTGTCAGTGGAGGGTCAGAAATCTCTTGGATTTCATCAAAAATATCCTAATTTAAGTTCTGAAGATGAACGGAGTTCTTATGAGTTTGGAATGACATGAGGGTAAATAATTAATGACTGAATGACTTTTTTTTGGTAAACTATCCCTTTAATTTGTCTATAGTATGTGACAAACATGAACAGAAGCTCTGTAGATCAAGGCATAAAAAAACGAAAATTTTCAAGGCTGCAGTTTTTCCATTTAAATCAATCCATTGATTTTTAAGGGACAAAATTATTGACTGCAGAGAGATCATAAAATGCATATATGAGCAAAATAAAATAAATGAGTAGAATGAGAGTCTTACATAAAAAAAAAAAAAAAAATGATTTAAGGTTGGGTTCAATTAGAGGTATGAGTGACTCAGAAGAACCAGTATTCAGCATTGTGCTACTAGGGAAGTGTTGTTAAATTAGTGATGGGCAAGTCACTTTGAATCAAACGTAACTTCTAAATGGCAAGCAGCTAACATACACACCATGGGGTTGGTTTGATTACTTTAACAGCATTACCTGTGAGACACTGACCTTTTCTCAGGTCCCCCTGCAGACGCTGATGCCCTATAAGTAAAACAGGCACGTATTAGGGTTTTCATTTTCATAGTGTGACTTCAATTTGAGCAAAAAAAAAAAAAAAAAAAAAAAATATATATATATATATATATATATATATATATATATATATATATATATATATATATATATATATATATATATATATATATTTTTTTTTTTTTTTTTTTTTTTGCAGTGCATTGTCAATAGATATATACCAAAAGAAAACTTTAAAGAAGACTATCTAAAATGATTATATATATATTTATCTATATATATATTTATCTATATATATATTTATCTAAAATCATTTTTGATAGTTTTCCTTAAAGTTTTCTTTTGGTATATATCTATTGACAATGCACTGTATATTTTTCTTTTTAGGGATATGGGAATCTTATTATGACTTCATGAGTAAATTGCTAAATTGTACACATGTTCAGTGGTCAAAAACCTAATGCATACACTTTGCATATACAGCTGAAACTTATATTAAATATTACAAACATTGTATTATATAATTTTGAAACTATTAATTTTTAATTTTTTATTTTTATTTAATATTTTCCGAAGTTTGTGAGCCTGTAATATAAGTGGTATTAAATATACTAAAGATTATGTTTTTTAAAAAAAAAATTTGTATCTTCATTTCATTAAGGCCCTATATTGTTAAGTCCCAGAGATATGGGGATCTTAATGCGATTCCATGAACACATTGTTGAATTTTACGGAGTGAAACAAAATTAACACCAGCAAAAAAATAAAATAAAAAATATATATATTTTTTTGTTTATGTTGATCTGCCATTCTTAAGCATAAGTAATCTCTGCCAAACACTCCTTTGTTCGTGTGGAAATTTATTGTACATTCATTCATGCACAAAACTATTCAGGCTTACAAATATTTAGCCATTTGTTACTTGCCAGGTTTTGAATATAAAACCTGATTCTAAAGTCTTTATCTGTCAGACTTGCCTGAAGGTGAACACAAACATGTCTTTGAAATGAAAACACTGAAATAGATTTGATATTTAAATGTTGTTTAGTATGTGACAAACATAATCAGAGGCTCTATAAAGCGTGTAACATTAGAAGGGAACATTTCAAAGCTAACAGCCCAGGAAAGGCTACAGTTTTACCTGCTAATTAAAAGAATGCTCCAAGGAACCCTGCACACGGCTTGACAAGCGTTTGACAGTATAGTGTGCTAAAAGGCAACAGTAATGGATGTGACATAATCTGTGCTTCTGGCTTTCCTGCTCTTGATACGTACAGCATTAAAGCCGGAACAGCAGAAATAACCTGAGGATGCACACGTTGTACATGAGGTACAGCGATAGGCTCCTTCACAGGAGTTAGCCATTAGCTATGGAGCCTTTTAGTTATTTTCTGAGAGTCAGAGCCTGCAAAAGAATGCCAGAAGAGTAACTTGCTATATTTTTTCCATTGCTGGTTTCCTTACTCCATGAAAAAAAATACTGAAGTCAGGAAGAATGTGCTTGATTTATGTTTGCAGAACCTAGATCAGTGAATAATCATAAAGTTAACAGTTCTAAACTGAAACTGTGCATTAAAATACATTACCAATGTAGAAGCAGAAATAAGTTGTAAAGAAATAAGACATCTTGAAAATTAATACATCCAATCATAGATAAATAAATGTGAAAACTGACAAAAATGTCAGCAATAAAAAAAGAAATGTGAAAGCCATGAATATAAATAGCAAAATCAATGTTAAAAAATCTAAACGTATCTACACAAATGTAACCCTGGAGTTTTCTAAAGCTTTGAAGAAGACCACTTTTAGATTGTTAGAGTTTTTTCTCAGGAGATAAGTTTAAAGGGGGGGTGAAATGCTATTTCATGCATACAGAGTTTTTTACACTGTTAAAGAGTTGGATTCCCATGCTAAACATGGACAAAGTTTCAAAAATTAAGTTGTACGTTTGAAGGAGAGTGCAAGTAGCGATAGAAGTGACATTGTAATTTAGTTTATTTTTTCTTGTTTTCACCACCTGGCTACTGTTATAAAAAGTTGGGAAATTCAAACAAAAAGTAAAAAAAAAAATAAAAAAAATAAAAAATAAAATAAAGACTCCAAGTGACATCACTAGCAGAAGTGCAAGTGTCTGAGAGTGCAAGTCTGAGAATGCAAATCTGAGAGTGCAAGTGCAAGTTTGCAGCCAGACCCTCTTGGGAAAAATCGGTACAGACTATCTTTCTCTTACGAATATAATACAACTAAAGACTTTTTGGAGATATGAAGGATGCAGTACTACTCTATATGTACTCAAGATTAACAGGATATTGAGTGAAAACGAGCATTTGATTTCACCCCCCCTTTAAAAAGCAGGAGACTCAAGCTAAAGTTTCCATTCAATCTTAAGTAAACTAATTTCTATCTAGGAGAAATATTTGAAGAGATCTTTTATATTTATTTTGTTTTTCTTCCCTCTGAACGTTAGTTTCAACGTCATTTATCTACACCATTTCAATCAAAGACAGTACATACATATTTGAAATTGTTTTATGTAGACATTGTTTTATTGCACATTATTGATTTAACAGAGGAAACCATAACCTATATTTATATATATGCAAAAATGAGCTGTATAACTTTAATACCACCCACCACCCAAAACAAACAAACAAACAAACAAACAAACAAACAAACAAACAAACAAACAAAAAAACAAACATTAAAAATAAATAAAGCTGGTACACTAGTATTAAATTTGTTAAAAAAGATATTGCTCTTTGTAACGATTCAAACAAATCTCCATATTCATCGGGAAGAAGGAGGCGGGAACCAGCGCACAATCAAAACATAATTTTAATAATCAGAAATAAACACAAACGGCGCGTCAGCCCCTCAAGGCGACTGACGAGCACAAATAAAAGCCAAAACATAAAATAATATCCCAGGCCTGGTCCTCTCTCGTCCTTCACGGTCGTCGCTCCAGTTTTATATCCTTCCATCCCCTACGTGGGACTCGATACTAGCGGTGGGGCTCAGGTGTAGCTCATCTCCAATCACTACACCTGGCCTCACTCCTCGTTCCCACGCCTCTCGGCCCCGCCCCACTCGCCACATACCCCCATCGCCCCTCGCAGGCCGGGGGGTACTCCCGAGACTGCGCTCTACCCCCCCCCCCCCCCCTTCCCTCCGGGGGAGACCGCTCACGGGGACCTGCGGGAACCTGGGGGTAGGACAGACGAGGCGAGAGAAAAGGAGATGGAAGGAGGAGCGACAGGGACGAGAGAGGGGAGAGAGGAAAAAAAAAAAAAAAAATCCGGTTCCCAGACGCACTGCTGCTCGGCCCTCCACCGGCTGGGTGATCTCCTCCGCGGTGCCCGGCGGTGGCACTGGACGGCCCTCGGCGGACGGCACGACACTCCTCCGCCGCCCTGTGGACGGCGACGGCTCCTCCGATTTTGGGCAGCGGCAGGAGTCCCCCGTTCCCTGCCCCTCCGGATTCCGTCACGGAGGCGGCAGGCTCCGGCCCCCTGGCGAACGGCGCCGACTCCTCCGCTCCCTCACGGACGGCAGCCGCCCCTCCTTGTCGTGGGCGGTCGGCAGCGAGCTCGCCCGTCCCCGGCAACTCGCTCCAGCCCACCGCCTCGAGCGTCAATGGCGGCACGTACCTCGCCAGCTCGAGGGCACCGCGGATTCACCACAGCGGCGAGGGATCTTCAGCAGCGCGTCCCTCCTTCTCCCGGGTTTCGGCACCACTGTAACGATTCAAACAAATCTCCATATTCATCGGGAAGAAGGAGGCGGGAACCAGCGCACAATCAAAACATAATTTTAATAATCAGAAATAAACACAAACGGCGCGTCAGCCCCTCACGGCGACTGACGCGCACAAATAAAAGCCAAAACATAAAATAATATCCCAGGCCTGGTCCTCTCTCGTCCTTCATGGTCGTCGCTCCAGTTTTATATCCTTCCATCCCCTACGTGGGACTCGATACTAGCGGTGGGGCTCAGGTGTAGCTCATCTCCAATCACTACACCTGGCCTCACTCCTCGTTCCCACGCCTCTCGGCCCCGCCCCACTCGCCACACTCTTAAACTAAACATCTTGCACTTGTAAGTCCTTTCTAGTGTGTTTGGAAAATGTGGTGTATACAATGCTGGACTCTAAAGATACATTGAAACATTTTAACTAGTAACCCTTTATATTCTGAAATGTTTAAAGCTATTTAAATTATAGTTTTAGTATTTACAATATTAGTAAAGTTTAAAGTTTAACTCCTAAAATAAAACTGAGGACATCTTAAGACAAAGCTGATATCTCAATGAGACATTATCAGTCCTTTGTATCCTGAGCATAGAGTAACCTCTGTCAGTGCCATAGCCTTATGGGCAGCGCATCGATGTGAAAGCACAACTGCACCTCAGACAACATGGGTTTGAATCTCAGCTAAAGGTACTTTCCTGTTCCTGTTCAATTCTCACCTGTCCAGTTGTTTCCTGTCTCTACTCATACTGTCCTGACCATTAAAGGTGAGAAACCACATTGCAATAAAAAAGCAACAGCAAAATAGGAGCAGTAAAAAAAAAAAAAAAAAAAAAAAGGAGTCTTACAAGAGATTACAGCAAGACAATAAGGAGATCTCCCATGTTTCTCACACATTTCTCTCGCATTGTCATCTTGGATTCCTTTCTTTCAGGACTTTCTCATGTCTCAGTTGTGTCTACTTTCATTTAAAATAGGATTTTAGGAGAAACATCTGAGACACTGTTGAGACTAAAATTATAAATGCAGGAGAATCACAACTAAGTCTCCTGAGGTTAGAAAGAGCAACCACTGAGCAATAAAAATGCATATAATGGTTGATACTGAGAGAATGATAGAGATTGCTGCAAGACAGTAAAGAGATATTCTATGTTTATTCCAATACATTCTCTGTTTTGACTTATTGTTTTTCTCATTTGTGTTAACTTATATTTCTCCTAAGGAATTTTAAGAGAAACATCTGAAATGCTGTTGATACTTAAATGAGAGATATATGAGAATATCATCTAAGTTTCCGGGGGTTATGAAAAGCAACCACTGAATTTATGGTTATGGGCATTTCATTGAACGGAATTTTCTGACTCAATGCAATTACACTGAAAAAAAAAAAAAAAAATACTTCTGCCTTGGTCTCTTGAAATATACTCTTCCTTTGATTTATGGTGATATATGGAGACTAATAAAAGAGAGAGACCAAGCCCTGCATGTCTTTTTCTTAAGACCAAGTTAATGATCGACAGACACATCTTCACTTCTCTAAGATACATGGTAACCTCCAAAACAAATTTCTTTGTCAGTCTGATAGGTAAAGCTTTGGGAAATCACAAACAAATTTGGGATTAATTGTGAAGATAACTGTGAAATGGCATAATCATAAAACAAAACAATTAGAGATTAGAGAAAAAAAGGCTCCCTGATTAATGGGGCAAAAGAAAATGCAACTCTTCTTAATTCTAATTTTGTGAATTCTGTAAAGATGACAATGTCCACCAATCGAACTGGAATTTCCGTTACACTACAGTTAGTCATCTCTCAATCTACCCTATCTCTAATGGAGGTCTCTGAATTTAAAGTTAATACATTTCTAAACTCACTTAAAACCTCTAAGTCTTAAGATATATTTGGATTTATTGACTGGACCAATAACAAAGGTAATTAACACCTCTATTAAAACCCTTTTGAGTCGATTAACGCGCATACGTATTATGAGTCATTTTCTCCTGATAACACAGAAAAAAACTTAAATTACACCTTTAGTTTTGATCATACAGATAAGAGCAATATATCAACTGAATCTGTAAAGGGTCTACTGTTTTTGTATACAGACATAATAACAACAAAACTTTGTGCATTTATAAAATAAAGATAATAAACAAGGTGTGCTGTCTGCAGCCTTTGTCTGAGATGATCTTCATTTAGAAGCGTCATTAAAATGAACTGAAACCCAGTGAATACTCAACGAAGAGACATGAGAGAGATATCTATAGAAAGCTTGATATGTCTACTTTTATACTAAACTGTTGCTGCTGAAAACAAATATTCTGTGATAAAATCTACGCCAACACAACTGAAGACAATGCAGTGATTATTTTACTGTTTGCTTCGCAATGAGAGGAATAAGACATAATTCACCCAAAAAGATGTGATGTAGATTACCTCACGATTTGAGATTTGGATTTCCTCAGAAAAAAAGGATGAAGTGCTTTATACAGCAGTGATCATAAACATGAGTAAGTCTCGTTTTATTTATTGATATATACTTGTACTAGTTTTCACATAAAGTGTAAAGATTTTAGTTAGACGTTTTCCAAACTAGAATTCCTGACTTAATGTATAATCAAGTGAAACATTATGAAGTTTTAATAACAATTTACACTACTATAAATAATAAATAATATAAATGCAACAAATAAATGTAAATGTAACAAATGTAACAAACAATGCTGTTCTTTCAATTTATCCCCAAAAAACCTGAAAAAATATTCTCAGCTCTTTTCAATATTATTATAAATAATAATAATAATAATAATAATAATAATAATAATAATAATAATAATAATAATAATAATAATATTTTTTTGTAGAAAATCTTATTGTTAAAAGGTTTTCTGAAGGATTGTGTGACTGGAGTAATGATGCAAAAAAAAAAAAAAAATCAGTTTTGATTGTTCCTAATAAACTGTTTAACTGCACATGTAAATGAATATTAAATTATGTTGTGGGATAATTAAATATATTCTAAATAAAATACAAACATAAAATTATATACATTTATTTTTTCCTCACATTCTGTCTTGTAACTCTTCCCCTCTCAGTAACAAACCTGTCTGAATTGCTCATTATGCAGTTTATTATGCGGGCCTTTGTCTTCTCAGGTGTAAATCCCAATGATATTCACGATAGTTGACACCTACTACCATATGACTTTTACAAAGAAAAAGTGTCTTAAAATTTAAATCAATATGTTGTTTTCTGTGAGTCGGTAAACAAGATGATTTTTTTTTTTCTTCTACAAGCTCCAGTTCTCAGAAGTCCCGGAAACCAATGTTCTGTATGTGTTTTATGGCCTTATTCAAGTGATTTAACATTTTTAGGTTTTCACTAACCACGCATAAAAAAGTAAATTCTCTCAAAAACACAATCATGTACATACATGCTGCTCACATATTATTATAGCCCAATTTCTGCTGATTACAGTGCTATTAGACTTTAGACATTAGATGTTTATAAGTAACTGAAAAAGCACAAATGTCAGGGCATGACAAAACTTCTCCAGGCCCCCAAAATACCCTTAGACCTCAAAGGGTTAAAGAAGGGAAGTTTTCAAAAGATTGGAAGTCAGCCATTGTAGTTTTCCAGTTTATAAATCAGGTAACCGGAGGTAAGTAACTATAGGCCTATATGCAGTTTATCTGTTATTTCTGATAAATGTTTTGCTGAACAGTTAATTACTAATCTTAACAATAACACTTACATAAGCAGCTTTTAAACTTAGTGCAATAATGATAAATGTAGAGGCTTAATATGATTCACGTCTGGTTTTTAATGTAAGGAAGACTGTTTGAATGCTTTACACAAATACGCACTCTGTAACTGACTGTGATTCCAAAGTTTATGTGTCTGGAGATTATATGTCGTTCATGTAGTCTCTCATGCTATATCTTGGTATTATCCTTAATTCCACTTTATCCTTCGAAAAACAAGTAGATAAAGTATCTGAAATAACTAAATACAATCTGGCTAATTTTAGGTATAAGAAACTGTTTAACTACCACAGCAGCATAATTATATATAAGTTCAATGGTTATTCTTCACTTAACATACTGTATGACAACTAAGGTCTCAAGTTAAATTAAAAGAACAACACTAAAGCTGATTCTCTCTTTGTACAAGCAAACATATAAAGTCCAATACTTACCACATGTGATATTTTGGGCAAATGTGATATTCTTAGTTGGGAAAATCTAATAAAATACACTGATGCCTTTCTGATGTTTAAGTTCCTAAATGGAAAAGCTTCTCCACCACTTAGAGAGGGGACTGTGAAATTCCATTCAAGTTCACCTCCTTTTAGAAACATGCTTTTCCATAAGAGCTTCTCAGTTCATTTCTCCAAATGAAATTCCACCGCATATTACTCCTCCAGACAAAGTCTTAAAGTCTGGCTTCTTAAAAAAAACAAAACAGGCATGTGATAATTTAAAATCTATAATATTTACTGCTCATTCTACTATTACTGCTGATATAATTTAACCTGTAGTTAACATGTTCCATTTCATTTGCTCAGTATATAGGGGATAGGGAATTATTCAGACAGTGTAAATATGCTTTCCATTGGGGTGAAAGAGTCATTTTAACTGTCGCACAACACACAGTCAGCTCCAGTCCTGAGTCCAGAGACACAATAGCACAGAGCAGATCATATGCATGAGTCAGCCCAGACCACAAGTGTTAGCTTTAGCTGTTAGACTTTTTCAGCTAATGGTTGGAGGTTTGCCTTCTAGTGGCTTTGGTTATGCGCTCTCAAATATGACTTTACCGAGCTCAATGGCTCTAGCTCAAGCTGTGATGCAAACAAATGTTATTGGCTATTTAAAAAGGGGCAGGCTGCTTGATATGAAATTCTTCATGTTTCTGTTAATCTGACGTCAACACATAAAATAACAGCGCTTGTTTCAAGGCACTTCAGTGGACCTTTAAGTAGTTTGAGAGTGCACAGAAACTGACTCTATGTAATTCGCAATGATCCATGTGGGTGGGCTGGTGCTAAAGGGTTCTTTTGATCAGTTTCTTTATTAAGAATATGAGTGGGATTTTGACTTCTGGAACCCAACTGTTATAATCTATATCAATGCTCTGCCAATCACATTCAAAGACAGGAACATCAGTGATTTTGAAACGCCGCTTTGCCAACCACATTCAAAGACAGGAACTAACTTATAATATGTTTTATATAATTGTCTGTAGCTTTGCATTATGTAATATGACAGAGATGAGACCCGGATGTTTATTCAGCTACATACAAAAAAGGGTGACAAGATGAAAGATTTCCTTGTACATTTGTGATGCTCTACAAAAATAATGCCACACTGATATATTTTTTCTTCCTGCTGACAATAAAGTCCATCCCTTCAAAGATTCCTTTGAAGGAATTGGACGTGTATGTGCATCTTTTCAGCATGAAGGCTTTTGAAACTAAATTCTGTTTTGAAGTATTTGAAATTTAGTATGCAACTGATGTCCAACAAAAGTTTTCATGGCAGTGAGTTCAGCTGAATTTCTCTACCTTAGAAGTTCTTGGTAGTTTTACTTCAGCAATCGGGTGTGATCATGTTTCAATGCCACTACATTCAGTTCTCATTAAAGCATAAATCGCTTCCTTAGGCAAGATGGGCTTATAAATGGTTAATAACAATTTAATAATAATAATAATAATAATAATAATAATAATAATAATAATAATAATTTGATATTAACATTTAAACTCTAAACTGATACAAACTGGACCATTACTTCTTTCACTACAAATGTCTTTCACATTAACTTTAAAACACAAGACATATAGAATACGGAAATATGCTTTCTTGTGGTTAAAGATTGTAAAAACTGATAACGGTGGATTAGCTCGACAACGTTTTAAATAGATATAATTCAGTTTTTACAGCTTAAAATAAATCACTAATCTTGTAAACATTTCTACTAAATTCATGATTTATAGCTCTTGGTAAATCGTCTTGAGTATGAAACTATGCTTTTTCATCACAAAAGTTTCGTTTGAAAGCATTAGGTTGTGCTCCCTCATTATTAGAGAGAACTGTGGCTTTTGAACAGGAGAGTTTAGAGATACAGGAAGGAGGGTGAGAGAATCATAGTGACAATGTTATTTCATTTGAATCAGATTAAGGTGCCATATAGTTATAGTTCATCAATTGTGTGAATGGCGATCGTACTCTATTTCAACAAACCGGCTGACATTTAGAGAGACGGGGTTGGATGGTATGCTGTGCTCAGAATGTATTAATTAAAGGTCCTGTTCTTCGTGATCCCATGTTTTAAACTTTAGTTAGTGTGTAATGTTGTTGTTAGAGTATAAATAATATCTGTAAAATTCTAAAGCTCAAAGTTCAATGCCAAGCGAGATATTTTATTTAACAGAATTCGCCTACAACGAACGACCAGTTTGGACTATAGCCCTCTAGTTCCTGCAGGAATGATGTCACTAAAACAGTTTTTTGACTAACCCCCACCCACAGGAATACACAAAAAAGGGTGTGTGGTCTTATTGCGCTCACACAGAAAAGGAGGAAGAGTTGTGTTTGAAGAGTGCTTTTGTCACCATGTCGTCGAAAAGCTGTTATTTTCATCTCGGAGTCCAATCACCTTTGTTTGGGCTTCCCAGGGACGCTGTACTTAGAGATCAATGGTTACAATTTATGTTTAACTCGGTTCCTGAAAATTATACTCCACATGTAAAACTATGTGCAGCACATTTAGCTGAGGACAGCTTCCTCAATCTCAATCAGTTTAATGCTAGATTCGCACAAAGATTAATTTTGAAAGACGGAGCAGTTCCCTCTTGGTCTGGAGAAGGTGTTGTTTATGGACCACAACTGGTAAGTGTATTTTATTATTTAAGTTGGTGCATTTAACAGTTTCTGTAACTTATTACACAAAGGGCAACACTATTTAGGTTTGTTAACTAGATGGTAGGGCTGTGCAAAAAAAATCTAACGCGATTTTCATGCGCATATCATCAGTAAAGGCGTTCTGTGATTAGAAGTACATCTCCAGCACGTGCGTTCAGATCAGGATTGCCAGGTTTTCAAAACAAATCCTGGCCACTTGCTTCTCAAAACTACTCCAAAACTAGCCCAATCACATTTCCAGGAGGGCAGCGTGCGCTCAGCTGGTCTCGAATGACAAAACAGGAACCGCTCTGGCACAATCAGAACTCGTTACGTATATCTGAAGGAGGGAATTTATAGAACAAGAAAGTAATCAGCCCGTTTTTATGACAGTGAAAACAGATAAGTTAATTGTGTGAAAAATACTGTGTTTTTTTTATACGCGAAACATGAACACATGTTATATTGCACACTGTAAACACAATCAAAGCTTCAAAAAAACAAACAAGAAAAAAACGTGACCTTTAACGCTGAGATTAATACATTTGTTAACACTTTACAATAAGGCTGTATTAGTTAATGTAGTTAATGCATTAGTTAACATGAACTAACAATAAACAACACATCTGTTCAGCATTATGTAACTTTGTTCATGTTAACTTATTTATATTCTAATGTGCTAGTTAATGCATTAGTTAACATGAACTAACAATGAACTAACAATGGATTACTTAATGATTGTTAACTTGCACATTTCCTAATGTATCTTTTTACATTAACAGATTAACTACTAACTACAAAAAAAAAAACACATTAACTAATGCATTAGTATATTTATAAGTTAGGATGATCAAAGATTAAGTAATTCTGAACATTTGTGCACTGATAATTTTTAATTCATGTTACCTAATGCATTAACCATTGTTAACTAATTAAGTTGTTAATGTGAACAGAACATTAATATATCAATAAATTAACATGAGCAAAGATTAAGTAATGATGAACAGATGTGCTGTTCATTTTTGGCTCATTTTAACTAATGCATTAACCACAACTTTAACTAATTAATCTGTTAATGTGAATGTGATGCATTAGTAAATCTATAAGTTACCATTAACAAAACATTAAGTAATCCTGAACAGTGCAGTTGTTCATTGTTAGTTTAAACCTCCTAAAATCATTCTACATGTATTTGACACACATAATCGCAAAGCAAATTTTGAACTAATCTTGTTGACAATTTCTCATGGGTTCTTTTGAGTGATGCACTTTATCAGAAAACATGAAAAACTTACTAAATTAAATCTATACATGATCATTAATTAATGATGTTCTCACACCTCTTCTCTTTATCATGCTTTTGTTTTCTTCAGTTAAATTTATAAATAAAAATGCCTTAAAGAACACTCCAAAAATGCTGACAAAACTAACAAGCTTTCCATAACATGTTATATTGTTTAAATTAAGTTTAATAATATATTTGTAACTAAAAATAATTTAAATAGTTTAATATATTAAAAAGTCTACAATTTAAATGGTGAAAAGCATGAAGATACTTATTTCTAAGTCATGAATATGCAAACTTCAAATTAAAGATTACAGTTCCCTTTCAGTTGGTCACTCTCGACGCCACGTCGGATGACAGACGAATATGGGATATCGCTTCGATAGACCAATCTACTTCGAGTGTAAACTAAACGAGCCAATGCACATTGGCATGCAATTATTGCATCCAGCTGCCGCTGATCACTGCGTGAGTAAAAGAGGGCAGCAGGTGCAATGCATACCAGCTTTTCGCTTCGGAGCCGAGCGTTAGTATCGCTCTGCTCAACTGTGTCTGCTGTGAACTACGAGTTCAGCACGCTCTCGGAAACTTCGTGTGTTGGCGAGACGGCGCTTCAGCGGCGGTCGTTCCTGTGTCGAGTGGATTGCACACTTCAGGTTGCACTACCCCTGTCGTGTTGCAAGCGGCCAATTCCCCTGTGTGCCTCAGCACTAAAAGAGCATTTCCTAAAAGAGCAAATTTCTGTCTTGCGGAAGGAGATCGCAGTCCTACTGGCGAGGGACCGGCTCTATTGCGGCCTTCCAGCCAATATGAGGATAGGGCTCTACAGCCCGTACCTCATTGTACCCAAGAAAAGCGGTGGGTTATGACCGATCTTGGATCTGCGAGTTTTGAATCGGGCCCTCCATCGGCTACAGTTCAAAATGTTGACACAGAAACGCATTTTCAGGTGCGTCCGTCCCCAAGATTGGTTTGCAGCGATCGACGTGAAGGACGTGTACTTTCATGTGTCCATACTTCCGCACCACAGACCTTTTCTGTGGTTTGCGTTTGAAGGACTAGCATATCAGTACAAGGTCCTGCCCTTCCGGCTGTCCCAGTCTCCCTGTGTCTTCACGGAAGTCACGGAGGCAGCTCTCGTTCCTCTCAGAGAGCAGAGTGTTCGCATTCTCAACTACTTAGACGACTGGCTGATACTAGCACAGTCTCGAGATCAGTTGTGCGAGCACAGGGATGTGGTGCTCTGGCACCTGAGCCTGTTGGGCCTTCAGGTCAGCTGGGAAAAGAGCAAACTCTCACCATTGCAGAGGATCTCTTTTCTCGGTATGGAGTTGGATTCGGTCGAACAGACAGCATGCCTCACAGAGGAACGTGCGCGGTCGGTGCTAGCCTGCTTGAATACGTTCAAGAGCAGGACAGCGGTCCCACTGAAACTCTTTCAGAGGCTCCTGGGGCATATGGTGGCCACAGCGGCACTTACACCACTCGGCCTATTACATATGAGACCACTCCAGCACTGGCTTTATGGCCGAGTCCTGAGGTGGGCGTGGAAGCGCGGCACTCACCGGGTCCAAGTTACACTGGCCTGTCGCCAAACCCTCACTCCGTGGTCAGATCTGACATTCCTATGGGCAGGGGTGCCCCTAGAGCAGATCTCCAGGCATGCTGTGGTTTACACGCATGCCTCCACCACCGGTTGGGGGACCACGTACAACGGGCATTCAGTCTCAGGGGTTTGGACGGACCCGTAGCTGCAGTGGCACATCAATTGCCTGAAGTTGTTAGCAACGCACCTTGCCTTGAACCGTCTCAAAGGTCTCTTACGAGGCAAGCCTGTGCTGGTCCGATTGGACAACACTGCGACTGTTGCATACATCAACCGCCAAGGTGGTCTGCGCTCTCGTCGCATCTCGCAACTCGCCCGCCACCTCCTCCTTTGGAGTCAGAAGGTACTGAGGTCACTTCGTGCCATTCACATTCCAGGCCTGCTCAGTCATACAGCCGACGAGCTGTCTTGAGCAATGCTCCCGGGAGAATGGCGACTCCATCCCCTGATGGTCCAGCTGATTTGGAGGCGGTTCAGAGCCGCTCAGGTAGACCTGTTTGCTGCTCCAGAGACCTCTCATTGCCAGGTTTTCTACTCCCTGACCGAGGGAACTCTCGGCACGGACGCACTGGCACACAGCTGGCCGCGGGGCCTACGCAAGTATGCGTTCCCCCAGTGAGCCTTCTCACACAGACATTGTACAAAGTCCGGGAGGACGAGGAGCAAGTCTTGCTAGTAGTGCCATATTGGCCTAATCGGACCTGGTTCCCCAAACTAGTGCTCCTCTCGACAGCCCCTCCTTGGCCAGTTCCTCTGAGAAGGGATTTACTGACTCAGAGATGGGGCACCATTTGGCACCCGCGTCCAGACCTTTGGAAACTCCATGTTTGGACCCTGGACGGGACGCGGAGGTTCTAGGTGACCTACCCCAAGAGGTAGTTAACACCATCACTTCGGCAAGAGCACCGTCTACGAGACACGCCTATGCCTTGAAGTGGAACCTGTTCGTTGAGTGGTGTTCTTCTCGCCGAGAAGACCCCCGAAGATGCCCAATTGCGGTCGTGCTATCCTTTCTGCAGCAAGGGTTGGAGCGAAGGCTGTCTCCCTCCACCCTCAAAGTCCAGGTTGCCGCTATTGCTGCGTACCATGACCCTGTGAATGGGAAGTCTTTGGGTAAGCATGACCTCATCATCAGGTTCCTTAGAGGGGCCAGGAGGTTAAATCCATCCCGGCCCCCCTGTATACCCTCTTGGGACCTGTCTCTAGTGCTTAAATCACTACAGCAGGCCCCATTCGAGCCTTTGCATTCAGTTGAGCTAAAGTTTCTTTCATTGAAAACTGTGCTCCTGCTTGCACTGGCCTCCATCAAGAGGGTAGGGGACCTACATGCATTTTCGGTCGACGATTCGTGCCTAGAGTTCGGGCCGGCTGACTCCCAGGTAATCCTGAGGCCCCGGCCTGGCTACGTGCCCAAGGTTCCCACTACACCCTTCAAAGACCAAGTGGTGAACCTGCAAGCGCTGCCCCTGGAGGAGGCAGACCCAGCCCTGGCTTTGCTTTGTCCTGTTCGAGCATTAAGGTGCTACGTGGACCGGACGCAAAGCTTCAGGACCTCAGACCAGCTATTTGTCTGTTATGGAGGCCGGCAGAAGGGGAATGCCGTCTCTAAGCAGAGGATGGCCCACTGGATTGTGGATGCCATAACCCTGGCTTATCAGGCTCAGGATGTGCCCTGCCCATTCAGGTTGCGAGCTCACTCAACTAGAAGTGTTGCATCCTCCTGGGCGCTGGCTCGTGGCGCCTCGCTGACAGATATTTGTAGACCTGCGGGCTGGGCGACCCCTAACACGTTCGCTAGGTTCTATAGCCTTCGTGTAGAGCCAGTATCCTCCTGTGTTCTCACCTCAAACGGGTAGTGGCACTGAGAGGCCCCGGTTAGTGTCGGCTTGCTAAAACTGCTCCAGAGTGTCCGTACTGTAGACCCTGTTGAGATCCTCCATCACCCTAGGCAGCTGGATGCGGCGGAACGTCTGGCGCCAGGCCTTCATGATGAATCCGTGAGAACCATGGAAGGCTGGGCTCCATATTGAGACCTAAGCGGTACTCGTATGTGTATAGTCCATGGTATAGCCTTAGAGCCCGTGTTTCCCCGGCAGACTTCTGCCTTCCCAAGAGGGTTTTAATCACCTCAAATTTCTCTGTATACTCCTAAACGGATGCTATATGTCTATTTGCCTCCGAGACCTCCTTCGGAAAGGATGGGGCTTCCGCAGCGTCCCGGCTCCAAGCGGACCGGGTACGTTTTCCCAGTGTTATCCAATCTCACCCAGTGAGGTAGTGCTTTGACAATGGTGAGTGGAGCTACTTGTTCTGAGCCCCGGCCTACACCTAATAGGGGCGCAGGCGGCTCGCACAGGGCACTGGAAGGGGCAGCACCCATGGCGCTTTGATAGGGATCCCATATTTGTCGGTCATCCGACGTGGCGTCGAGAGTGACCGACTGAAAGGGAACGTCTCGGTTACGTATGGTAACCCTCGTTCCCTGAAGGAGGGAACGGAGACGCCACGTCCCGTCGCCATGGTTGCTGTACAGCCGCTGAGCTGCCGGGTTCCCGGCTCGGCTCCTCAGCGAAAAACTGGTATGCATTGCACCTGCTGCCCTCTTATACTCACGCAGTGATCAGCGGCAGCTGGATGCAATAATTGCATGCCAATGTGCATTGGCTCGTTTAGTTTACACTCGAAGTAGATTGGTCTATCGAAGCGATATCCCATATTCGTCGGTCATCCGACGTGGCGTCTCCGTTCCCTCCTTCAGGGAATGAGGGTTACCATACCTAACCGAGACGTTTTACAGCATACAGGTACATGTCATGTAATTAGAACATTTTTGCCTAAGGGGTCTCCAGCCAGTACAAACCAGCTGTAATCATTAAATCAATTTCAAACAGCTCTTTGGGGGAATAGGCTCTTAGAGCAGCTAATATTTTGTGAATGATATGTGCTTTTGAAGAGATTTACCACTTGGCAAAAGTAGATTAATTATGGTAAGCATTTCATAGAGATAATAAAAAAATAGGTTGATACACCAGTGATTTTAAGAGTAGCTGGTATATAAAAATCCTTAAAGGGGTCATATGATGCAATTTCAATTCGTCCTTTCTCTTTGGAGTGTTACAAGCTCTTGTTGCATAAAAAAGATATGTAAAGTTGCAAAGACACTAAACTTTAGCATTAGTTAGTCACTAAAGTCTCAAATACAAAGAGATAATCTTTATAAAAGTTAAGAGACAACCACATAACAACCCCCTAAATGGTTAAAACGACTTATTCTAACACACACCCACATCTATGTCATGATGGGGGAAGATTTGTATAATGCTGCCCAAATGGGGCCACGTAGAATGGACATGCAGTCTCAGGGTTTTGGACGGGCACACAGCTGCATTGGCACATCAATTGCCTAGAGTTGTTAGCAGTGCGCTGAGATGAACCATCTCAAAGATCACTTATGAGGCAAGCACGTGCTGGTCTGAATCAACAACACAACGACCGTGGCGTACATCAACGGACAAGCTGGTCTGCGCTCCTGTTGCATGTCACAAATCGCCCACCACCTCCTCCTTTGGAGTCAGAAGATTCTGAGGTCACTCTGTGCTGTTCACATTCTGGGCCTGCTCAACTGTACAGCTGATGAGTAGTCTCGACCCATGCTCCGGGAGAATGGCGACTTCATCTCCTGATGGTCCAGCCGATTTGGAGACCGTTTGCTTCTCCAGAGACTCTCACTGCCAGCTGTTCTCCCTGACCGAGGGTACACTCGGCATGGACACACTGGCACACAGCTTGCTGCATGGCCTACGCAAATATGCAATTGAGTGAGCCTTCTTGCATAGACACTGTGCAAAGTCCGGGAGGACAAGGAACAAGTTTTGCTAGTGGCACCATATTCGGCTACTTGGACCCGGTTCCCTGAACTATTGCTCCTCGCGACAGCCCCTCCTTGGCCGATTCCTCTGAGTAAGGATCTACTGACTCAGAGACGGGGCACCGTTTGCCAACCGTGTCCAGACCTTTGGAAACTCCATGCCTGGTCCCTGGATGGGACGCAGAGGTTCTAAGTGACCTAACCCAGGAGGTAGTGAACACCATCACTTCAGCAAGAGCACCATCTATGAGACACGCTTATGCCTTGAAGTGGAACCTGTTCATCGAGTGGTGTTCTTTTTGCCAAGAAGAGACCTGATTCTAGTGTTAAATTCACTACACTACGTGCCCAAGATTCCCACTACACCCTTCAAAGACCTTTGAGATGATAAGTAGACTGGACACAAAGCTTCAGAACCTCAGACCAGCTCTTTGTCTGTTACGGAGGCCAGCAGAAGGGGAATGCCGTCTCTAGGCAGAGGATGGCCCACTGGATTGTGGATGCCATTACTCTGGCTTATCAGGCACAGGGTGTGCCCTGCCCATTCAGGTTGCGAGCTCACTCAACTAGAAGTGTTGCATCCTTCTGGGCGCTGGCTTGTGGTGCCTCGCTGACAGATATTTGTAGAGCTGCGGGCTGTTCCATAGCCTTTGTGTAGAACCAGTATACTCCTGTGTTCTCACCTCAAATGGGTGGATGCACTGAGAGGCCCTGGTTAGTGTTGGCTTGCTAAAACTGCTCCAGAGTGTCCATACTGCAGACCGTGCTGAGATCCTCCATCTTGCCAGGCGCCAGGCCTTCATGATGAAACTGTGAGAACCATGGAAGGCTGGGTTCCATATTGAGACCTAAGCAGTACTCGTATGTGTATAGTCCACGGTATAACCTTAGAGCCCTTGTTTCCCTGGCAAATTTCTGCCTTCCAGAGAGGGTTTAAATCACCTAAAATTTCTCCATATACACCTAAACGGATGCTATATGTGCATTTGCTCCCAAAAACTCCTTCATGAAGGATGGGGCATCCACAGCATCCCTGTTCCAAGCGGAATGGGTACATTTTCCCAGTGTTATCCAATCTCACCCAGTGAGGTAGTGCTTTGACAATGATGAATGGAACTACTTGTTCCGAGCCCCGGCCTACACCTAACAGGGGCACAGGCAGCTCGCACAGGGAACTGGAAGGGGCAGCACCCATGGCACTTTGGTAGGGATCCCAATTTCGTCTGTTACCTACGTGACATAAAGAGTGTCCGACTTAAAGGGAACGTCTTGGTTACGTATGGTAACCCTCGTGCCCTGAAGGAGGGAATGGAGATGTCATGTCTCATCGCCAAGCATGCTGTACCTGCTTGGCTCCTCAGCGAAAACCTGTTATGCATTGCACCTGCTGCCTTATTATAATCATGCTGTGATCAGTGGCAGCTGGATGCAATAATTGCATGCCAGTGTGCATTGGCTCATTTAGAGTACACTCAAAGTAGATTGGTCTATCGAAGCTATATCCCAATTTCGTCGGCCACCGAAGTGAAGTCTCCGTTCCCACATTAAGGGAATAAAGGCTTACCATACAAAACCGAGACGTTAAGGGGCGTAACATTCCCTTCACATGCTTGAGGCATTCAGCCAATCTCAACACACTGGATAGTTGGCCAATCAGCATACGCTTTTCAGAAGGCAAGGCAAGTTTATTCATATAACACATTCCCTACATAATTTTAATTCAAAGTGCTTTACATAAAAGAAAGTAAAATAATCATAATAATCACAAACATAAAACTGTCACTGTAAACCGTGGCCTCGGGTTTTGCACTATGTGGGTGGAGTGAGTGTGTGTCTTGCGTCAGCACTGATTGTTTCATGTGGGCGGCTCCGTTAACTGTTCATTATCACCAGCTGCTACTCATTACCCATTCCCTACTTATTGCCCTGTCTTTTGTCTTGTGTGTGTGTCAGAGCATTGAATGCAATCCCTAGTGTAACTTCCTGTTTCTCTTGTTCCTGTTTCATGTTCTTCTCGTCGCTGGATTGTCTTGTCTTGTCTTGTCTTGTCTTGTCTTGTATTGTCTCATCTCGTCTCAGAACCCCATCCACTCCTTCACAACCATGGACTTCACCACCCACCTTCACGGCTCTTCCACCGCAGTTTCTGTGTCACGCTCTCCTGCTGCCAACTCACCACCACACCCTGGATCACCCATGAGCATTGTTACTTCGCTACCAGTCCTGCAAGATCCACCCAGCCTCCTGTCTTCGCGTTATTTGTTTGACTGTCTAATAAATATTCATAACTTGCACTTGCCTCCTCACCTCCTTTCAGTCGTTACAAAAACAAGGAATAAAAAAACTTTAAATTCCTTGAACGATGAGCTTTCAAAAAAGGTGTGGGGCAAAGAGGAGAAACAATGCACATTATATGGAAAACTATGTTTTCTGAACCCTAAACTTCATAAACACATTGTATTACACCAGCTAGCAACATCATATGATCCCTTTAATCAGCCTGAGGCATATTTCTTAAATCTTCACACACAATGAGCATTGTTGTAAACACAACTTGGAAGTAATGGGCTGTAAGTTCTCATTAGGTGAGTAATGGGCTGCAAACGTCAATTCAGCTGACAAATTGACAACCGGCACTAGACATTTAACCAGAAAGCACCCATTAGAGAATACAAATGTTGATTCACAGAGGATCACTAGATAATATGTACTTTTCAGGTTTTCAAAGCATGTATGTATGTCTATATCAATCTTTAACAACATTTTTTTTTATCTCTGTCTGTACACACTGACTCACATATTCCTTCAGATTTAAAGTGAAGTGAAGTGACATTCAGCCAAGTATGGTGACCCATACTCAGAATTTGTGCTCTGCATTTAACCCATCCGAAATGCACACACACAGAGCAGTGAACACACACACACACTGTGAGCACACACCCGGAGCAGTGGGCAGCCATTTATGCTGCGGCGCCCGGGGAGCAGTTGGGGGTTCGATGCCTTGCTCAAGGGCACCTAAGTCGTGGTATTGAAGGTGGAGAGAGAACTGTACATGCACTACCCCCACCCACAATTCCGTCCGGCCCGAGACTAGAACCCACAACCCTTCAATTGGGAGTCCAACCCTCTAACCATTAGGCCACGACTTCCCCACAAAACTTATGTCATTTAGTCAATGAGAATTTAAAAGTCACTTCAAAATTGAGCTACTTCAGAGTAGGAGGAGACTGAATGATTTCTTGCTTAATATTTTTTCAAATTTCACATGTACAAATAAAGAATCTTCCTGGCATAAAAATAAATAGATTGAATTGTTTCAAAATTAATAAATAAATAAAAACACAGCAAAGAAAAGAGAGACAGATTTTGAAATTGTAAATAAAATAAAAAAACAACAAAAAAAGATGATTGGATGATTTTACAAAAAAGTACTGTTTATTTTTTTATTTTTTGTAAAGAAGTGTATGTTTCTATTATATATATATATATATATATATTAGGACATAAGTAAATAACTTTCTAAACTGTCCTTTCTGTTTTCAAAGGCTGAGTTTTTTCTGTAGTATTAGAATGTTTTGAAGACCTATTAAATTATTTAGTCACCAGCAGACCTCTCATCTCATACAAAATCCTCACAGGAAACCTCTCCTCAAACAGAAACTAAAACGAGTCTTAAAATGGTTCTGATAAGAAAACTAATTTGCGTTTTATACTAGAGAGTCTCCTTTAAAAACAATTGCTGAAACAAAATCACATTCATTTCACGTTATTCCCCTGCATTTCAGAGCAGAAATTGCTGGCTTACAAAAAGGTCAAATGTCATAGGCTTGTCATTGTGTGTATATTGAAAGCAAATTCATTTTTCTCATTTACAAAGGACAGGCCAGATTCATGTTGGCTAGTGTGTAAATTTTGCTGGTTATTTTGAAGTGTGAGCAGTGCTGCTTTTAAACCTATTTAAACCTGACTTTTTAGAGCATTAATTGATATTATTTATATTTAATTAAATATACTGTATTCATTTAGCAAAAATATACTGTATTCATTTAGGTAAAGTTTAGAGCAATTATCAATAATATCATGAACTGAACATGTGTAAAAAAAAAGCAGTAGAAGAAAAAAAAAATTTAATTTAAAAACACTCATCCTTGAACCGCAGCCTTTTTGTGCTGGACCCGAATGATCCTAGGAGCTATGTTGTCCAGGGCTATATGCCCCCGGTCGGGTCTCCCAAGGCAAACAGGTCCTAGGTGACTGGTCAGACTAATAGTGGTTCAATAGCCCTTTATGAAAAATGTAAAAACAAGGACCGTAACGATGCCTGGCATGGCGCAGCCGGGTCTTCATCCTGGAGCCAGGCCCAGGGTGGGGGCTCGAATGCAAGCGCCTGGTGGCCAGCCCTCCCTTCATGGGGCCCAGTTGGGCTGAGCCTGAAAAAGCAACGTGGGGCCGACCTCCCGTAGACCCACCATCTGCGGGAGGAATCATAAGGGGCTAATGCAATGTGGATCATGCAGCGGTCTAAGGCAGGGGCCCAGGCGACCTGACCACTGGACATGGAAACTGGCCTTAGGGACGTGGAATGTCACCTCACTGGCAGGGAAGGAGCCTGAGCTTGTGCAGGAGGTTGAGAGGTACCGACTTGAGATCACCTCCACCCACAGCTTGGGTTCTGGAACCATCCCTCTTGAGAGAGGCTGGATTCTCTACTACTCTGGAGTTGTCCGCGGCGAGAGGTGGTGGGCTGGTGTGGGGTTGCTCATAGCTCCCCAGCTGAGTTGCCATGTGTTGGAGTTTACCCCGGTGAACTATAAGGTTGCTTCACCTGGTGGTAAGTTGGATCCGATGGTGGGGGAGGACAAACGTATTGTGAGGGTCTGTTGGGAACATTTGGCTGAGCCCTCTGTCAGAGAGATTTTCAATTCCCTCCTCCGGCAGATCTTTGAACAGATTCCAAAGGAGGCTGGAGACATTGAGTCCGAGTGGACCATGTTCTCAATGCGGCCACTCTGAGCTGTGGCCGTAAGGTCTCTGGCGCCTGTCAAGGCGCCAATCCCAGAATCCCGAAGTAATGGATGCTGTCAAGCTGAAGAAGGAGTCCTACCAGGCCTGGCTGGCTTGCAGGACTCCTGAGGCAGCTGATGGGTACCGGCAGGCCAAGTGGGCTGCAGCTCAGGTGGTTGTGGAGGCAAAAACTCTGGGAAGAGTTTGATTTGCCTCGAAGAGATTCTGGCAAACCATACGGCGCCTCAGGAAGGGGAAGCAGTGCCCTGTCAACACTGTTTACAGTGGAGATGGGCAACTGTTGACCTCAACAGGGGATATTGTTGGACCATGGAAGGAATACTTTGAAGATCTCCTCAACCCCACCGACATGCCTATCGTGGAGGAAGCAGAAGCTGAGCGCTCAGATATGGACTTTTCACCGAGGTAGTTAAGAAGCTTCCTGTTGGCAAGGCACCAGGGGTGGATGAGATCCGCCCTGAGTACCTCAAGTCCCTGGATGTTGTGGGGCTGTCTTGGCTGACACGTCTCTGCAGCATCGCGTGGTGGTCGGGGCCAGTGCCTCTGAAGTAGCAGACCGGGGTGGTGGTCCCTCTTTTCAAGAAAGGGGACCAGAGGGTGTGTTCCAACTACAGATGAATACACACTCCTCAGCCTTCTTGGGAAAGTCTATGCCAGGGTACTGGAGAGGAGAATTTGTCCGATAGTCAAACCTTGGATTCAGGAGGAACGATGCGGTTTTTGTCCCGGTCGTGGAACACTGGACCATCATTATACCCTCACCAGGGTGCTGGAGGGTTCATGGGAGGTTGCCCAACCAGTCCACATGTGTTTTGTGGATCTGGATAAGGCATTTGACCATGTCCCTTGCGGCCTCCTGTGGGGGGTGCTCCGGGAGTATGGGGTAGGGGGCCCTCTGTTAAAGGCTGTCCGGTCCCTGTATGACCGGAGCAGGAGCTTGGTTCACATTGCCGGCTGTAAGTCAGACTTGTTCCCAGTGCATGTTGTACTCCGCCAGGGCTGCCCTTTATCACCGGTCCTGTTCATTATTTTTATGGACAGGATTTCTAGGCGCAAAACAGGGGCCGGAGGGTGTCCGGTTTGGGGACCACGTAATTTCGTCTCTGCTTTTTGCAGATGATGTTGTCATTTTGGAAAAGGGTGGCATGTCCCCTTCAGGTTGGTGGAGAGCTCCTGCCTCAAGTGTAGGAGTTCAAGTATCTTGGGGGTCTTGTTCACAAGTGAGGGAAGGATGGAGCGGGAGATTGACAGGCGGATAGGTGCAGCTTCTGCAATGATGTGGTCAATGTACCTGTCTGTTGTGGTGAAGAAGGAGCTGAGCTGCAAGGCGAAGTTCTCGATTTACTGGTTAATCTACGGTCCTACTCTCACATATGGTCATGAGCTGTGGGTCATGACCGAAAGGACAAGATCCCGGATACAGCGGCCAAAATGAGCTTTCTCCGCAGGGTGGCTGGGTGCTCCCTTAGAGAAAGGGTGAGGAGCTCTGCCACTTGGGAGGAGCTCAGAGTAGAACCGCTGCTCCTCCACATCGAGAGGAGGCTCGGGCATCTGTTCTGGATGCCTCCTGGACGCCTTCCTGGGAAGGTGTTTCGGGCACGTCCCACCGGGAGGAGGCCCTGGGGAAGACTGAGGACACCCTGGAGGGACTTTGTCTCTCGGCTGACCTGGAAAAGCTTCGGTATCCCCCCGGAAGAGCTTGAGGATGTGTCTAGGGAGAGGGAAGTCTGGACATCTCTGCTTAGACTGCTGCCCCCGCAACCCAGCCAGATAAGCAGAAGAAGATGGATGAATGGATGAATTTAAAAACACAATCTTAAATCACCACCTGCTCCATAAATGTGCTTGTTTGGACAGAGAAGACAAAAAAGAAACATTTAAATCAAAACTCATTATCAATCTAATTATCAGGTATGAAGAAATCCTATAGATTTTAATAATATTGATGCCCATGCCTCAGTATTGTCTCTTTTCACCTCACCTATATTATAGTTGCCCTGTAGCTCTGACTCAAGACCTGGATAATGAGGAGAGGTTAGGAACATTAATGTCACACATCTGGCTAGACAGATTGGAGGAGCGTAGGAGGAAAGCATTCACCTCATCTCCTGAACAACAGCCCAGGTCCTCACTTGAATGATAATTAAGGCCTAAATACAAATGTCTCAAGAAAGAAAAAAGAAGTATTCTTTATTTTGATGAACAAAATGCTTACCAATTAATGGCCTCTAAGTGAACTGCAGCCAGCAGCCTATTTCTCGTGCTTGTACTAATTCACACGTAATTTACAGTATGATTCAATTCTCAAAGTGATATTCTCATAGAAAAGTTATTTTTTTTTAACATAAAAAAATTAATTGACGTTTAAATTAACATAAATATGTGCAACTTTCCCCTTAATAACTAAATAAAAAACAGTTAAAGATCACAACTATGAGAAAGCATCTGATCATAGTGATGTGGATATGATTGCACCAGCTTTGCATTTTACCTGCAGCACATCGAAAAGGTAATTAAAAACATATTATTATAATAGTTGATAATAAACTATATTTGAGATTAGGCTATATCTGACTATGTAAGACTATAGTTGCAATAAATCACTTTTCTTTGCATGAAACATTGACACTACAGAATGGTACTTTCTGCATTATCCTGAACATTGTGGGCATTAATTTAATGTTAGAGGCACATCCTTTTGAACGTCCTGTTTCCTTCACATAAAAATCAGACAGGCTATCATAGACAACATAGGAAGTCCAGTGAGGTGCTGTTATTTAATTTCAAGCTCTTCACATTCACTCTTTATTGTCAATTAAAAAAAAAAAAGTGATTAATACTTGAAAATTCTTACATATAGTCTCTTAACAATTTTGGGCAAAAGCACAGGGTAACACTTTAAATTATTTAAAGCAGACAAATCATAACAAATTAGTAGACCTGGAAGTTTTAAATCAAGTGGTCATTTCATAAATTTGTGAGACCTTACGCATGAGCTTGTATGCATACAGTGCGTGTGACACAAATTTTGTTATAATTTTTGTAAACATTTTCAACTCGCGGCCCACACAATCAAACACATATTTTTGCGCGTCCCACTGCAAAAATATTTACTGACCCAGCTATTGTTGGGTTAATAACTTAGTACCTACTCAGAAGCTAGATTGTTAACTGTATTTATTGAATGAACTATGGCTGTGCGTTATGGACAAAATAAAAAAAAAATTATCGTGATTTCTTTGATCAATTTTGCGATTTATATTTTAATCACGATTTTGACACACAGATATGGTTTCCAGTTATCAATACATTCAGGATGAATTTGAAACATATTTCCAAAAGACCAATTAGAGCTTTATCAATAAGTTGTAACAGACATAAGTCAAAATATTCACTAAGTAAAGGTGTAACAAAATTTCTAGACTTTCTTTCTTTTTTGCCATTCATTTTTCATAGAGCTCATTAATTGCAGCGGTGCCTCAGGTGTTGAAATAGATTTGTTATACAGGTTCTTTGTTATACAGGTTATTTGCAAATAGATTTGCAAATACAGGTTCACTTGTACTCCGTTTGCAGTGCATATACAGTATGTGTATGCGGTGCAGAAGCAGCAGAGAGAGCTCATTATTGTAACACGAAAGCACATTAAAATAATGCACGAGCGTGAATCTCTCTGCTTTCACGCGGATTTCCTTTGCAGACGTGCGTGCTTCACATACATGCTGCTCTCACCCGCAGAGAGTGCGCATACTTAAAACGTGTCTCCTCTCACTCAAACTGCATCCTGTGCATTCGCAACTCTCTCTATACTCATGTGCTAGATATTAATTATTTTCGCAATTAATTTTTTTATTTCTAGCCTTTTACTGTGTTTAGTGTGAATGCTCTGGTCCGTTAACATGGGCTGGGAAAAAAGACGCATCACAGACAATGTGTGAACCTTGAGTTACGTAGGCATATTCCAAGTCTGTTTTGTTCTCACGCTAGGGGCATTGCATTCTGATTGGTTCGGATAGCATACTGCAGGAGGTCAGGGCAGTGGAAAATCATGCTATAAAGCTATTTAGAAATTGTGCTCGCTCCAATCGTGATTTAGTTGACGATCTCAATTAATCGCACAGCCCTAGAATGAACTGGCAATGAACAGAAAATAACTCGGGCTGGCACCGCTCAGCAAAATGGGAAAACCAGATCCAGGCAGAGCTCGGCAGCGGGTAGACAGTCAGCGGAGCAACATTCAGGAGGGAACATATTGACAGCCATTTATGTTGACCCTGTTGACAGCCATTTATGCATATAAAAAAATATATAAGATAAATTGGTGGTTTATTCTTAAACCAATCAGCAAGCTTGAATAGTGGAACCCTAGTTACATTTCAATATTTATTTTTTTGTTATTTAATTATATATACAAAATGATGTTATTATATTATGACTTTGACATTTTTACATATATTAACAATATTATTATTTATTTTAATAGTAATTGGCGGCCCACCTGCAATACCACCGCATCCCACAGGTGGAAAACCACTGTTCTACAAAGTGGCTATATTGGCCCAGGCCACTGTTTCACAGTAGAAAACAAAACTAAAGAGATGGAACAACAGCAACAAAATAGTGGAGACTGCAGCGACAACAAAATAGTCATAGCTTCTGGAGAAATAAGATTCTAGAGCACATGTGTCAAACACCTGAGTTTGCACATGCTATCATATGTGGACTACATTAAAAGGCTACGCATTCAACTGTGTGCATATGCTAGCCTATACGTACAAAGATTAAGTACTTTGGGCTTTACCGCTGTGGAATTACAGACTGGAAGAAAGAAGACAATGAGCACAGTACTGAAAATGGGCGGGGCTGCATAAGGTTTATATGTAATATTAAAATATTAGGTATATCAGATTACTAAAAGTGGACAATACATTGAACTGAAATTTGTTTTAACAGTTAACATATTGGTTTATATTTATAGATGTGCTCTATGAGCAAAAAATATAAAAATATATAAAAATATATAATCTCGAATGATACTCATTTACATTTTAATTAAATTCTTTTTATTGCATTCAGTGCGAATGGTGACTGATAATGTATTTATGTCTTGCCAGATGAGGCTTGCGCAGACTAAATGAGTGTGTAATAGATACTTGTGCAGTAATCATAATAGAACACACAGAAAGTAATGGATGCATAATGAGGTAAAAAAAAAAGGATATTTATAATTTATGATTTAGGTAGCTACATTACACAACCAACATAATTCCCAGAGTTAATGTCCATAGCCTAATTTATATTTAAATTTAAACCGTGTATACAGTGTGTAGAAATTAACAAATAAATGCTCTAAAAGTATTGTAAAGTATTTACAAATTTCAAAATCAATTCAGTTTTTATCCACAATGCATAGCTCTCTTGCACAGTAAATCCACATCCGAATTAGGGGCAAACACTTTTGGCCAATCTACACATGGAGGCCTAGACAATTCAAACATCCCCCCGGCACCAAACATCAATCTGAGCAGAATCAGGAAAAAAACAGCGTCAGAATGATGGGTTGCAATGACACCTCACAGCCCCTGAGGATCTGTGGCTTTTTTTAAAGATGCATTTCTCACTTGTCTCATTCGTAGCCAGGGACAGGGCCATTCTAGTGTTATGAAGCATCAGAGATAATAATGGATAGTCAGGTGGTGTTGGCATGTGGTGGGAGATTGAACGCGTGACCTGTTGGTCTGGCTGTGGAGAGCTGGTTGGTGGTGGGCTGCAAGCGGAGGGCTTTTGACAAGGCTCAGCTTAAGTGATGTGCTCTAATGAGCTCTAATGAAAGAGGGCAGACAGATGAGACAGGGGCAGGACTGCAGGAGCTGATAGAGCCTGTCTGGGTGAAGCACGTTTCTGAAAGATTATGACATTAGGAAGTGTGCAGTGTATCATCGCTCATGTCAACACCACTCACGCAAGTGGAAGAACACTTTGATGCTCAGGGGACTTAATTGATTTGCCAATTGAGAGCTACAGTGATGTATTTCTATAGGCCAAGCTGGAAGTTAACATCACCCTGCTTCCCTTGAAAAAAAAATCCATTTAATTTTTTCAGTTGGCTTGATTTTTTTGCAGAAAATAAGCTATGTGACCAACATACATGTGCATCTCAGTAAATTAGAATGTTGTGGAAAAGTTCATTTATTTCAGTAATTCAACTCCAATTGTGAAACTGGTTTATTAAATATATTCAATGCACACAGACTGAAGTAGTATAAGTCTTTGGTTCTTTTAACTGTGATGATTTTTGCTGACATTTAACAAAAACCCATCAATTCACCAATTAGAATATGGTTACATGCCAGTCAGCTAATCAACTCAAAACACCTGCAAAGGTTTCCTGGGCCTTCAAAATGGTCTCTCAGTTTGGTTCACTAGGATACACAATCATAGAGAAGACTGCTGATCTGAAAGTTGTCTAGAAGACAATAGTTGACACCCTTCACAAGGAGGGTAAGCCACAAACATTCATTGCCAAAGAATTTGGCTGTTCACAGAGTGCTGTATCCAAGCATTTTAACAGAAAGTTGAGTGGAATGAAAAAGTGTGGAAGAAAAAGATGTAGAACCAACCGAGAGAACCACAGCCTTATGAGAATTGTAAAGCAAAATTGATAAAAGAATTTGAGTGAACTTCACAATGAATGGACTGAGGCTGCCATCAAGAGCCACCACACACAGATGTGTTAAGGAATTCGTCTACAGTTGTCATATTCCTCTTTTTAAGCCACTCAGAACCACAGACAACATCAGAGGCGTCTTACCTGAGCTAAGGAGAAGAAGAACTGGACTGTTGCCTAGTGGTCTGAAGTCCTCTTTTCAGATGAGAACAAGTTTTGTATTTCATTTGGAAACCAAGGTCCTAGTGTCTGGAGGAGGGGCGGAGAAGCTCATAGCCCAAGTTGCTTGAAGTCCAGTGTTAAGTTTCCACAGTCTGTGGGGATTTGGGGTGCAATGTCATCTGCTGGTGTTGGGCCATTGTGTTTTTTTTTTTGTTTGTTTGTTTCAGTTTTATTCATTTTGATAATCTTTTTTGAAGCATAGATGCATTCACCAAAAGTAAAAAGCATGAGAGGCTATAAACAAAGTTCAACATCAACATTGCTTGGCTTCTGTCTCACAGCCTATATATATATATATATATATATATATATATTAGGGATGCACGATAATATCGGCACAATATCGGTATCGGCCGATAAAAGCTTAAAATGACCATTATCGGTATCGGCCGATATGAATATTTCTGCCGATGAGCCAAACCGATATTCTCCAAGTGAAATAATTGACCTGTTTTTCAGATGTGAATGTCTGTCTACATTTGTAAAATAATAAATTTATGGTAGAATCAGTACAGAAGAGATACATGGATTTCTCTTCAGTAAAATTAAAGTTTAAATATATCAGTATATATTTGTATATATATCGATATCGGTATCGGCATCGGCCAAAATTATTTTGAAAATATCGGCATATCGAATATCGGCCAAAATCCAATATCGTGCATCCCTAATATATATATATATATATATATATATATATATATATATATATATATATATATATATATATATATATATATATATATATATATATATAAAGGAAATCCCTGAAAGTAAACACAATGAGGCTGTCAAGTCACCTTTATTTATATAGCGCTTTAAACAAAATACATTGCATCAACTGAACAACATTCATTAGCAAAACAGTGTGTCAATAATGCAAAATGACAGTTAAAAGCAGTTCATCATTGAATTCAGTGATGTTATCTCTGTTCAGTTTAAATAGTGTCTGTGCATTTATTTGCAATCAAGTCAACAATATCGCTGTAGATGAAGTGACCCCAACTAAGCAAGCCAGAGGGAACAGCGGCAAGTAACCGAAACTCCATCGGTGACAGAATAGAGAAAAAAAAACCTTGGGAGAAACCAGGCTCCCGGTTCCAGTTTACCTAATTAATGCAGCCTAAAAATCCTTTAACGGATTTGGATATTAAAAGCATATTAGTATGTTATGTGTAAGCCAGTTTAAAGAGATGGATCTTTAATCTAGATTTAAACTGCAAGAGTGTGTCTGCCTCCCGAACAATGTTAGGTAGGTTATTCCAGAGTTTAGGCGCCAAATAGGAAAAGGATCTGCAGCCCACAGTTAATTTTGATATTCTAGGTATTATCAAATTGCCTGAGTTTTGAAAATGTAGTGGACATAGAGGATTATAATGTAAAAGGAGTTCATTAAAAAACTGAAGTGCTAAACCATTCAGGGCTTTATAAGTAATAAGCAATATTTTAAAATCTATACAATGTTTGATAGGGAGCCAGTGCAGTGTTGACAGGAACGGGCTAATATGGTCATACTTCCTGGTTCTAGTAAGAACTGCTGCTGCAGTTTGGACTAGCTGTAGTTTGTTTACTAAGCGTGCAGAACAACCACCCAATAAATCATTAAAATAATCTAACACTGAGGTCATAAATGCATGGATTAACATTCCTGCATTTGACATTGAGAGTATAGGCCGTAATTTAGATATATTTTTGAGATGGAAAAATGCAGTTTTACAAATGCTAGAAACGTGGCTTTCTAAGGAAAGATTGCGATCAAATAGCACACCTAGGTTCCTAACTGATGACTAAGAATTGACAGAGCAGCCATCAAGTCTTAGACAGAGTTTTTAGGTCCTATAATTAACACCTCTGTATTTTCAGATTGTAGCAGTAAGAAATTTCTCGTCATCCAGTTTTTTATATCAACTATGCATTCCATTAGTTTTCAAATTGGTGTGTTTCACCGGGCCGCAAAGAAATATAGAGCTGAGTATCATCAGCATAATAGTGAAAGCTAACACCATGTTTCCTGATGATATCTCCCAAGGGTAACATATAAAGTGTGAAGGGTAGCGGCCCTAGTACTGAGCCTTGATGTACTCCATACTGCACTTGTGATCGATATGATACATCTTCATTCACTGCTACGAACTGATGGCGGTCATATAAGTACTATAAGAGCTGTGAAAGTGAATTTACCTGTTTGGTGTATCTCGACAACCTCTGCAATTCCCATTTAGCCAATTGTTAAGAAAAAGGGTGTTAGCAAACAGTTTTTAAGCAAACGTCTTTTCAAGACATGTAAACACTTAATAAATCACAAGGAGGAAATACTGATTTATATGTCACAGAATAAAACATGAAAATATCCTTAAAATATCCTTAACTTTATAGATATTTTTCAAAAACAGTTAAAAATTGTTAAGTGGAAAGTGTCATTTTGCATTGTTAGTACCCTTCCTAAAAAAGCATAGGCATAAATCATCATGCTGGAATTGTAATCAATAAACAGTACACAGGAGAAAGGTCATTTAATCTACCCCCTCCACTTACGCCTAGACTACTAAACTGCATATCTGGTTTTCAGCTGCTGTGAACTAAAGTTAAAGATAATGATGCACTAATTAGCAGAGCAACAATGGCAATACAGTTTTGAGATCTCTCAGGCAGAACAATGTATTCCAGGAGAATCAGAAGAGCATTTTGCAGACAAAAGAAAAACATTGATTAGATAAAACTAGAGGAAAGAACTGACAGATGTTAATACATTTGTTGTTAATAAGATTATTATTATTATTTATTTTATTTTATTCACCGAAGTGACAATATAGAAAAGGTGTTTGTGTGAGGTGAATCTACAGGATATATATATTTTTTTAAATGCATCACAGCTTCAGTGAATTTTTTATTTTTTTTTAAGTTTTACAGAAAGAATAAAAAATAAAGAAAGTAAGAAAAAAGAATGCTGAGAGAATTCATTACGGAAATGGATATTATGTCTCAAATGTTGTTGACAGAGCTCAACTTGTAATGAACAGTTTCTTAGAACTAAGTAATTCAAGATCTGTATATAAAATAGGTGAAATATGAACAGGCTGATGCAGCCGTAAATTTTGAAAATAGCTTTATAAGATGGAAACAGACATAGATTTGATTCTTCCAGTTACTGCCAATTAGTGAAGAGCCATAACATACATCTGTGGATGTTAAACATGACCTGCACATAGAAAAACATCTTGTCGTTTCTTTCTTCTTCTTCTTCTTCTTCTTTTTTTTTATTCAGGTGCATTCTCTGATTGGTCAGAGCACTGGAGCAGCATGTGGTTTAGGGCAAATCAAATGCATGCATTGATTGCATGTTCTAAACCCAATCAAATGATTTGAACATTTTTAAGAAGAAAGACTTGAGAAACTTAAATGATTTTGAATATTTAATTGTTTTACTCTTTTTGGACCATATCTGCTCTCATGACTACACATATGGTTTGTTTACATATTTATTTGTTTGCTTTTAAATATATTGACAACTTATACATTATAAAGTGTGATTTAACCTATTATGATAAGTCATACAAAAAGATATGTTCAGCATTATTGGTTCACCCTCATGTGGTTCCAAACCCGTAAGACATTCATTCACCTTTGGAACACAATAAAAGCTTTCTGACCCTCCCATAGACAGCAAGGGTTCTTCCATGATCAAAGCAGAAACATAGTAAGGACATCGTTAAAATGGTCCATGTGATAGCAGTGGTTCAATCATAATTTTACGAAGCTACAAGAATACACTGTAAAACCGAACAGTGAAAATTATGGTTGAACCACTGAAAGGTCTTACGGGTTTGGAACGACATGAGAGTGAGTAATGAATGACAGAATTTTCATTTTTGGGGGAACTATCCCTTTAATGTGTTACATTACATAAGATGTATTCAAAACCATACATCACAGAGGCAGCCAAATTAATGAATCTAAATGTGATGAAAATAAAATTACAATAATAATGCAAACACCACAGCCTATTTCCTCATGTTCTCTGTCCAATAATGGCCTTCTGCTCACTCGCCTCATTGCTTGCTCCCTCACCTTCAAATGTGCATCACTCACCTATTCAAACATATATGGCCAGTGTTAACCATGTTTACTCTTCCTGTTGATGTCGTCTTTAAAAAGCAGATAAAGCATGAGAGCCATGTTTCCACTAACCCCCCAAAATCCAAACATATCTTGTTGTGCACCAACATAACCCTACATCCCCTTTCGGAGATTGTATTTACCACAGAGATTAAACTGGAATTGAAGGGAGCCCCTGGGAGGACAACAAAATTGATCACAAGTTGCTCCTTTTTATCTTTTTCTCAAAGAGAGGGGGATTTTGAAAAAGCAATTAAACCTGTGTGGGGAGCAGGAATTCAAACTGGTGATGGTAATGTGCCAGAGGGAATGTGACATGGTACATGTTAGAGCAGCCCAGAGTGAGTCTCCATCTGCTGCAGCTGCTGTGCACTAATTACCCAGCAACAGTGACAGAGCACATTAAAGGATTAGTTCACCCAAAAACGAAAATTAGCCCATAAATTACTCACTCTCAAGGCATCTTAGGTTTATATGAATTTCTTCTTTCTTCGTCTTGATTTAGTTGATGAATAATTTCCGTCTAAATGTTCATCAACAACATTTTTTTTTCACTGATGACAATGAGATGATAATGACCTAAAACTCTTTTTGAATGACAAAAACTATGATGAAAGTATATTGCCTTTTTTGTCAATTAATAAAAATGAGACAAAGGGGACGGACGATTTGGGAAGAGATTAATTTAATTTCATAACGAATCTGCTGAGTGGTTATGAGGTTAGATGCATACATATGAACCGACAGGACCTAAGCTAAAATACACTTTCTGCACATTGTATAAAATGTTAAAAAATGTCAATATGTGGGAGTAAGAGAAGAGCAGACATATGGATAAATCTGACAACGCAAGAGAGAGCTCAATTCGGTCCGGTTTTTAAAGTGCAGACACTGAAGCATACAAACAGAGAGAGCGGGTCTCACAGCGCGCGAGTAATCTTTCACGTTGCATGAATGGAGAATCACACACAAAATGATGTAGAATTTTCTGTTTTGATGAGTATTCACATAAACACAGTTGATTATGTCTTAAGTGAACCTAAACAGCAGGGAGAACATGTATCAGTACATTGCAGCTGTGCATTCGGTTTTAAAGGGACAGCATCCTAATTTAGTTGCTATTGTCCGAGTCAATGATGTTAATCAAGCAATGAAAGAAAGACAGAAAATCACTCACTGCTCTTGACTGAAAAAATAAAGATTCATCTAAATTTATTTACAGAAATAAATATGTCTGCTTGAAAGAATCAAGAATATGGTAAAGTTGCTATAAAGTATGCATAATTAGCCTGTTTCATTAAATTAAATGAAAATGTTATTTTTCTTTGTGGGAAGAGGTTTTGTTTAATTTTAACATAAAGGCATGTTGTGTGTTACCACAGTTAAAAAAGTCTCTATCATGATAAAACCTTAATATAAAACCTATATAATGAGTTTGGAAATTTTGGAGAAATACTTAGATATGAGTCGACTAAATTTACAATAGATTTAGTCGACTAAAATCTTATGATACTGAGTCGACTAAAACTACACTAAAACTAAAAACAGTTCAGGTGACTGAAATATGACTAAAACTAAATCAGAACTCGCTGTCAAAATGAACACTGTTTCAGATGAATCCAGTCAGAGTTATATAAAAAATTGTCTTTGATCTTTCAAGCTGTTTAATGGCGGTCAGCGGGTGTTGCAGTGCATCAGTCAAAAAAAATAAAATAAATAAAAAGCGCCCATCCTTAATTAAAAAAAATGACACATGGCTATGGGGGGTGAACAAAGTTCTCCTGTAGCGAATTGATGCGTTTTTCTAAGAAACGTATTTATCACTTTAATGTAGCTTGTGCAACAGTTGTACACAGAAGCAGCTCTGGGAGGATGTTTGTTAACAGGAGCAAAGGAAACAAAGTCTCCTCTTGGCTTATATCGAAATCCTCCGACATTCTTCTTTAAATTTTCATTTTTGGGTGAACTACCCCTTTTAAGAGCTCTGATACGGGCAGCCAGGCAGAACTGAGGAAATGCTTGGGTAGTTGCAGCCCCTTAAATCACTTAAATGTCGGAAAGAGATGGCAGCCATCTTCGAGTGCCATCAGTCATGCTGCTTGAGTGACTAATTCATTTGAATCTGACAAGCTTGCAGTTCTCACAATACCTCTTTTGTAAAAATTCAAGCGTTAATTGGCTTGTAATGCTTTGTTGCTCTCTTAACATATTCCTCTGATGTTTAAATGCATGAGAGCCTATTGCTCGGCTTGCTTTTGATATGAAAGTTAAATTCATTGTGAATATGCCTTTTAGTTATTGACTCCAGCAAGTGAAATGATTAAAAAAACAATACACATTATGAGTGATAAATACTAAGAAATCTTACTTCAAACTACCGGTACATAAAAACCAGTGACAGACCAGCAGAATTCCCCCAAACATTGTCCCAACAAGTCAAACAAGGAATTAAAAATTGGACTATTTTCTGTTGCAATTTTAAGGATTATTATTTAATTATGCAGTTGTTATGATTTTTTTTTTTTTTTGCTTTCTGCTGACTGTCATTATTTGTAGTGTTCAGTTGTTGTTGTTGTTTTTTTTTTTATTGTCATCGTATTTTAAATTTATGTGTCAGATGTAGAGATCTATGTTTATCATTTAAAAACTATTTCACAAATATCTTATATTAGAAATATCTGCTTTGTAAAGTGTAAAGTGTCTTCCAAAACATAGCACAGTTCTCTTCATAGTTTGTTTATGATAAACTTTTTTTTATTGATTTATTTTTACACATAGCAAAGAACATCACAACATCCATTCAGGATAAAAAGCAAAAACAACAACAACAACAACAACAACAACAACAGACATATAATCAATTTACACACACACACACACACGCGCGCGCGCGCACGCACATACACACACACACACACACACACACGCACACACACACAAACAATCTGTATTACTGTCTCTTTTGCAGCTATAAAACCAGCAAACAACTTTTTTTTTATTTTATTTTATTTTTTTATTAAGCTTATACAGAAACCAGAATCATTATTAAGAAGACATAAACTTGGCTTAACCATGTAATCATTTTGTTGTAAAGAAGATAAAACAAAGTTTACATGTGTCCACAGATTATTGACAAGACACAAGACAAGACACTCATCACCCTGATGATGCAGTATTACAGCTATGGCAGTTGTAAATATGGTTGTAGTTTCATTTTGAGACTTCACAGTGTTCCAAGAAATCCTTTGTTGTCTCAATTAAATTATTAACTAAGTGAGGCAATTTGCATTCACACAAAAAAGCAATGCCACTAATATTTTAGAGAACCTAAACATCTGAATGCATAGAATTGTTTAAATTTTTCCTAATAATTCTTTTTTTTCTTATCTTTACACAATATTGCCACAACTGTTCTTGAGGTTTGTGTGTTAGTTGTTGTGGATAAATCAATGAGTGCATTAGATTGCATTGATTTTTGTGTGATATTTCACATGATAAACTGAGCAATAAAAGGTGCATTAAAAACATCAGTCAAATGTGAGCTGCTTCTCAAGATTAGAGAGCAGTTATGGTATTATCATCATATTACAGACGTTGTTCCTTCAAAATTACCCTGTCATGACTGACACCCATGAACAATAAAAATCATACCTCAGTGAATGTAGGTCCACCCCACATTAAAATCAGATCCCTCAATTTCCTTTCTAAAGGCTTCTTATGTTTTATAGAAATTCCTCAAACATTCCTCCATCCACTGTTTTTTTGACATTTCCTGCTGTAGGTCACAACATAAGCAAACAAACAAGCATTTCAAAGAAAGGTCTCCTGTCTCGTGGTGAGAAATGCATTCTTCCGGGTAACTGGGCAATGTTATGGGGCGAGAAATAATCACAGACTTCTAAAAGGGATACTCCACCCAAAATAAGTTTATTTTTTTCATTAATCACTGACCCCAATTTCATTCCAATCCTGTAAAGCTATCTTCGGAACACAATGTAAGATATTTTGGATGAAAACCGGGAGGCTTGTGACCAGAGAAAGAGTCCAGCAAAGTAGGAAAGACATCATCAGAATAGTCCATTTGCCATCGGTAGTTCAATCTGGATTTTATGAAGTGACGAGAATACTTTTTGTACACAAAGAAAACAAAAATAACAACTTTATTCAACAATTAGTCTCCCTGTCTCTCCACATCACCATATTATTATTATAATTTTTCACAACTGCCCTTTGCTCATATTTACCAAGGTTGCCAGTAGTGGAGAGGGCAGTGTATATAATGGAGAGAGAGCTTGGTTGCAAACCAGGAATTGAGAACAGAACACTGTTATAGGCTACATTTGCATGTACACTATAGTAGCACAGTATTCAAAGGGGACATAACACACACAGTTTCACCCAATCTCACATGAATCTTGCAGTCCTGAATCATGACCAGGATCTTTTATAGTTGGCACTGCTCCATCCTTCAGTATCAAACAATGTGCAAATCCAGCATCGAACTGGGCCTTGTTTATAAAACGTTCATCAACAAACACACTTGCAAAACTCTGTTGCTGCCCTGGATAACAAACTGCATTCACTTTTTACATAACGCTGGGTTCTTTGGTAAGCTGAACAAGGTTATCTTTCCATTACAATCAATAACACAGTTCTTCGGTGACATTCTTCCCGAACGAGTTCCACCCTTCATGATGTCATGAAAAACTTTCACAAACTTGAAACTGGAAGCACCGGCGGCGCCAGGGGGGGTCTTGGGGGGTCTCAAGACCCTGCCAAAAAATGCCTTGACCCCCCATTTGACCCCCCAGCCTCTTCCTGATTAAAAAATATATATATTCGGGATAAAGATCCAAAAATTTTTCTCTTCAAACTACGCAGAACAATAATAAATAATAATTATTTCGACATTTATTCATACACTGAACCGAGAACCGTTTCTGTCGGACGCGTCCGATTCGAGAACCGATGAGCTGATGATAACTGCGCATGCGTGATTCAGCGCGAAGCAGACTGACACAGAGCGCATCTGAACCGAACTGATTCTTTTGGTGATTGATTCTGAACTGATTCTGTGCTAATGTTATAAGCGCGGGTAAACCAAAGGCTTGAATGAAGGGCAATCATCGCCAATGACGGCATTACATCGAGCGCAAAAGAACCGGTGAACCATTTTTTTTCCAGCTGGTTTATTTGATCGAATTGTCCGAAAGAACCGGTTCACTTGAGCACCTGCTCCTTTGCCCCTTAAGTGCCCTTTTGTCAAAGCAAAATTTCCTCAATTTTTTTTTGTAATAACATAAACTTTTGTGAATGCCTGCCAACGCCCAATCATAATATTATTACAATTTATTAATAATAATTTAGCCGTAAATAAAATGACCAACATGATGACGGTTCACCTGACTACGACCTCATCCAACCGGGACGATTGCTCACGCCGCACGCGCATTTTTTAATTGCTAGAGGATATTTTCAACATCGTGGCAGCTGGTAAGTGGTGTTTCATTCTCAGCGAAGTGATTTTGGTGTTTATTTATTTATTATTATTTAACAAGAACGATGTGATGTGAGAACATGCAGATACGTTGTTTATATTGCTGTGTGTAGCCTGTAGTGTAGAAGTAACCCCTAGCGTGCTGTTTGAGGGAGAAAAGTTTCACAGGCATCGAGGGGTCTGGTCTTTTTTATGTTATTTGAATAAACTTTTATTATATTGCAGTACTTATTTATTTTTAACACGTAAAAATAATTATCACAACACTGGTAAGGCTTATTCAGATTTTCTCATTCTCTGAATTATCATTATAAAAATAAAAACAATTCAGAAATGAATTAAAATATAATTATATTTTAAATGTGATGCAAATATTTTTTCTACAAAAGCAACAGTGTTTACAACAGCAAGACCACTTTAGCCTGTAAACTCAATAATATCTCTCTGGAAATAAATGTAAAAATATCAATGTCAATAAAAATGCATAATATACCTGACATGAAAGTGCAGTGTGAAAGATATGAATAACAAATGTAGACTGTCATTTGTTTACATTGCAAAGGTGTTTTTGTTGTTTAGTAGCAGAAATATGCAGTTATTAGCCATGTCCACTGTATTTTTTGTTGGTTTTCATGAGACCCCCCTTGAAAAGACCAGGACCCCCCCATTGCCCCCCCAATCAAAATTGTCTGGAGCCGCCACTGACTGGAAGTAATGCATTTTGCACAGAAATATTCCATTCTACATCCATATGTTTTGTTTAGTCATGTTAAGCATGGGAATCCAACTCTTTAACACTGTTACACTAGTTTAGTTCAGAAGTTGATTATAATATCATGCAATCCTCAAAGTCTGTGCAGGCTGAAATGTGTGTTTATTGTCAGATAGTTACTTTTGTGACTTCAACTGTGAGGCAGAACTTTGTTTTAAACACAGCCTTCATTCCTCTAATGCGGATTGTAGTTTTAGTTTTATTTTTTATTTTTTTTATTAGCTTGTATCACACTAAGACCTGGCAGACTGTTTTTTTTTTTTTTTTTTTTTTTTTTTTTGGTCTTCTGTAAGAACACAATAACTCAATGCAGGTGGTGATAACACAATTCGAATTCCCCTAAGAAAAGAGTATATAAATTATAAATAAATATATATATACATGAACAAACCATATATATATATGTTTTTAAAGATTTTAAGATTAAAGGTATATTATTAATTATAATTATATATACACACACACACACTTTTTTTTTTTTTTACTCTCCGCTTAAGAAACATGTTGACTTTCTTGATGAAAATGCTATTGAGAATTTGGTATCTTATATATAATCAGCAGTTGCTAAGTGATAGAAGACCATATCTGGTGAAGGACATTTATGAAATGCGAAACATTGTACAACCTGTGCGTACATCAGTATAGAAATAAACTTAAAAAAATGCACTTTACTACATAATTACACATGTCCTCGCTGAAAGAGCATATGTATGTTCACACTCCAAATGGCTCAAGGTCAGTTATAACCATCATCTTCAGCTAAATACTTTTACTACAAAAGTGTAGGTGCTCATTTCATTTTCTGCAAAGCCTGAGAACTGTTATTAATTTGCACGATGTGCAAGTTATTGTTTATTCAAGTTTATAAGTGTCACTCAAATGCAAATACGCTTCCCATTTAAATGCAAATTAGAGAGGCTCTTGTGCAGTAATATGCATCACTTCAAGCCACAGAGTCCCGGTTTAACTCTTCTAATTAGATACATTTTGGAGACAACAGAAATACAGTGCTGAGTGCATCACGATCTGCATTGAGTTTAAGACATAATTAGCTTGGTGGTCTAAAAACTGAACCGTTTCTACTCAGAAAGGGGAAATGGAGGGTTAATGGACTGCTCTACTGCAGATTTCCTGGGACGTAGTAGGGTTAAATGTGTAAACATCTTAATGACCGCAAGCTCTCATGTCTTGACGACCCTCTGGATAGGTGAACTCCTTTCCCCTAGCGCCAAAACACTCAATCTCAACACTAAATGTCAAGGTGTCCTGGGTATGTCCTTGATTTATCTGAAAATGATAGTAGTTTGTGAACATTGAGAGATGTGGAGGTGGTTCTGTGAAAAACTGTTGAGAGTAGACAGTTAATTTACATTTACTCATTTAGCAGACGCTTTTATCCAAAGCGACTTACAAATGAGAACAGAGATGTATAAAGTACTAGAGAACCATACTTGAGTAAAAGTACAAGTGCTCTATCAAAAAAGTGACTTGAGTAGAAGTAGAAGTGCTCTTTAAGCACCACACTTAAGTAGAAGTACTAAAGTATTCAACATTTTTTGTACTTAAGTATTGCAAGTAGTCTATTTTAAAATTTACTACTCAAGTACTGAAAGTAAAAGTAGAAGTATTGTGTTATGTAGCTATTAAAGAAAGTAGTCAAAAGTTTGAACATATTGTTTTTACTATTTCAAATGATTAACCTAAAGGACAATCACAATTCCTTTGACTGTAACTTCTTGTAAACAAAAAACGGTTACTAGGGTTAGTTAGCCCAATTTGCAAAATGATGTCATTAATAACTTACCCTCATGTTGTTTCAAACCCATAAGACATCAGAGGGTCATTTAGAATTTTTTGAAGCATCGAAAATACATTTTGGTCCAAAAATAGCAAAAACTAGACTTTATTTAGCATTGTCTTCTCTTCCGTGTCTGTTGTAAGACAGTTAAAAACAAAGCAGTTTGTGATATCTGGTTCGCGAACGAATCATTCGATGTAACCGGATCTTTTTTAAACAGTCCAGCAAATCGAACTGAATCGTTTTAAACAGTTCGCATCTCCAATACGCATTAATCCACAGATGAATTAAGCTGTTAACTTGTTTAATGTGTCTGACACTCCCTCTGAGTTAAAACAAACCAATATCCCGGAGTAATTCATTGACTCAAACAGTACACTGACTGAACTGATGTGAAGAGAGAACTGAAGATGAACACCGAGCCGAGCCAGATAATGACTCGTTCACGAGTCAAGAACCGTTTCTGTCCGATTCGTGAACCGAAGAGCTGATGATACTGCGCATGTGTGATTTAGCGTGAAGCAAACCGACACACAGAGCGTCTGGAACCGAACTGATTCTTTTGGTGATTGATTCTGAACTGATTCTGTGTTAATGTTATGAGCCCATGTGCAGTCAACGCCAATGACGCCATTGCATCGAGCGCAAAAGAATCGGTGAACTGTTTTCTTCAACTGGTTTATTGAATCGAACTGTCAGAAAGAACTAACGTTACTGGTCATCCGAAAACCGATGCAACCTGTTCTTGACTCGTGAACGAGTCATTATCTGGCTCGGCTCGGTGTTCATTTCTCTCTTCACAGCAGTTCAGTCAGCACGCGCAGTCTTCTTAATCGCTTGATTTGCTCAATGATGTGCCAGCTTCATCAAACCTGCCATCTACAGTTCTGGCAGTGGTTTGTAATGGAATGATTCGTAACATTATTATAATTGTAACGAGTAACGATGCAGCACATAAAAAAAATATCGGAGTAAAAGTATTAAACTCAGCGAAAATATGTACCGAAGTAAAAGTGGAAGTAGGAGAAAAAAATAATACTCTAGTAAAGTACAGATACCGCCTTTTAGTACTTAAGTACAGTAGTGAAGTAGTTCTACTTCGTTACTTTACATCTCTGAATGAGAACAACAGAAGCAGTCAGGTCAACAAGAGAACAACAACAGTATACAAGTGCCATGCCAAGTCTCAGTTAGTCTAGTAAAGAAAGCATAGCCAGTTTATTTATTTATTTATTTATTTTTATATGAAGGACAATAAAAGGAAAAGTGCTAGTATTAGTTGGTTAAGTGTTGGCGAAAAAGATGAGTCTTTTCAATCTTTCTTGAAAATGAGTAAAGACTCAACGAAGTCTGTACGAATTGAGATTGGGAAGTCATTCCACCAGTCCAGGAAAAGGTCCGTGAGAGTGATTTAGAACTTCTTTGGGATGGCACCACAACTACACGTTCACTTGAGGAGCAAATACTTCTGGAGGGCACATAAGATTTAACCAGTGAGTTTATGTATTTTGGTGCCGTGCCAGTGGTCATCTTGTAGGCAAGCAGTAGTACCTTGAAATTGATGCGGGCGGCTACTTTAAGCCAGTGTAACCTGACGAGGAGAGGAGTAACGTGAGCTTTTTTTTGGTCATTGAAGACAACCCTCGCTGCTGCATTCTGGATCAATTGCAGAGGCTTGACAGTACATGCAATAGTCCAGTCTGGAGAGAACAAGAGCATTGACAAGAGGTTGGGTGGCTTGCTCTGACAGGAAGGGTATAATCTTCCTAATGTTGTATAGGGCAGATCTGCAGGACCGGGTTGTTCAGGTAATTTAAAGCCACAATATGTAAAATGTTTTTTTTATTTTTATTTTTTTTTTGCCGTTGAAGGGCATGTATTCAAAGCAAAACAAAGAAACAAAGGCATAGTTTACTAACGCAGTGACTGAGTGTGGAATCATGGGAGTTGTCATCTTCATCCCTACAGCTGATGCAGTCGGATGAGACTCGGTCAGAAATAATAATAATAATAATAATTCTTTACATTTATATAGCGCTTTTTTTCTAGACACTCAAAGCGCTTACATAGTCAAGGGGTATCTCCTCATCCACCACCAGTGTGCAGCATCCACCTGGATGATGCGACGGCAGCCATAGTGCGCCAGAACGCCCACCACACACCAGCTTACTGATGGAGAGGAGACAGAGTGATAAAGCCAATCAGCGGATATGGGGAAATCATTTTCAGGGATGAACTATTGATTTATAAACATAGTAGAATAAAGCAGGGTGAGGCTGAACGAGCCCGACATGCGTCTCGAAAGCAACAGAGCTTTTATTATGCCACAGTCGACCACTTCTGCTCCTTCCGGTCGTGCATATGTGGGAAAAAAGCAGCACTATTTTATCAGACTAGATTTTTGTGAAAGTTTTGTTATAATGCTACTCTGTGCAATGGTCATCACCAGTCTATTAAACATACAACCGCTTCTTCGTTGTTTCCATGTTTTCTACAAAACAGAAATCAAGGGGTTATGACGTCATTTGCAGGAGACACAATGACACTACAGGCACTGTCCGTGTCACTAGTTAAAATTGCTTATTTCTCTGGATTTAAACATTCTTTGAAACATTTGGGATAATGTAAGTACACAAGTCAGCAAAATATATAACACTGTTCTAGTGGTTTTTGGATATTTTAATAATAATAATAAAAAAACCTTACATATTGTGCCTTTAACATAAATGCAAATAAATTTTGGTTGGCAGTAATTTATCATAAAAGAAGAAACTCAAATAAAAACTAAATGAGGGAGTCATTGAGAATTCATTGGTGTTGCTAGAGCAGTCTAGGTGAACTTTAACCCGTGTGTCATCTTAGTCACATCAAAATGTTGACATCTGTCATTGTGAGATCTCACTTCACATTTGCTAAAAACAACAACTCCCAGAAACTGCATGAGATTATGCCAATATTTATACCCCCCTTAGAAGTCATTAAAATATTTCAAATCTGTTATGTAGTGCTTTTGCTAAAATATCTAGCTAAAAACTTGTGTTCCTCCCTCTGTTGTTCCTCTCTCTTCTCTAAGGCCAGGGGTAAGCAAAGCAGTCAGGCAGGTGGTGATCACTCCTGACAAGCTGTGAGTCTACTCTGCCTGGGAGAAAAGTTGAAGAGTGAACTTAAGAATCAGAGACGTGCTAGCGCTTGTTTCTCTCTTTCATAAAAATGCCAGCCGCCTTCACCGTCTCCATCAGTATCCACCTCCGCCTGCTGTTCAGTCACAGACATGGCTAGCCTTAATGGGGCATTGAGTGCTCCAAACAAACCCTGGCTCTGGTCCTACCCCTGTCACACTAAGCTGCCTTCCTGTAGAGTGCTACTAAAACACAAAGCTGAGAGAAGAGACAAAGACAATATGACAGAATGATAGGATATGCATCCATATGGAGACACACCATCTATTTTCATTAATGTCTTTCATATAATATACCAATTTTAGTAGTTTTTTGGTTATGTCTTTTTCTTGTCTCACTGAACTCTCATGTTCTGTTCAGGGTTATTGTAGTTAACTAAAACTAAAACCATTAAACTTTTGCTAACTAAAAATAAAATAAACTTTATCTGAAATAAATATAAATGCAAGAAAACAAAAGTTAAACTTATTTTATTTAGGCCAGTTGCCATGACAACATTTCTCATTTTTATTTAGCTTGAATGTACAGTATGTAAAAAATGAAAAAGCACAACATAATTACTAAAACTTTAAAGGGTTAGTTCACCCAAAAAATTCTAATTAGCCTTTTGCCGCATTTCCACCAGAATTATACTGAACAATTGTACCAGGAACTTTTTCCCCAGGAACTATTTTCCCCCAGAATTGTTTCTTTCTGTGTTTCCACCGCGGTCTAAAGTACCGTAAAGATTAGGGAAATAGTCTGGTGACGTAGGTGTGCATGCGTTTCGCAATACAAAATAAGCAAATTGCATCTTTGGTAGTTCAGACTTTGCACATTCGACTCGGGAGTGTGATGTCCATGACGACGCAAATGCGATAATTCTGCAAACAGCAATGGATAACATCAGTCAACTTACCTTGGCTACTGCAATTTTCCTCACTGTATATTTGCAATAAAACAAAATAGGATATAAAATCCCACTGTCTACTTGGAATGTACTTAGTTCAGGGAACTATATATATATATATATATATATATATATATATATATATATATATATACACACACAGCCATTACACTGAAACAAAATATTATATCAATTGCTTTTTTTCTTTTTCTTTTGTCATTTTAACATTTAGATAACTTGAATACAGGGCAAAGATTACCTGTTAGATTTGCCCAAAACTAATTACATTTTATGTTTAACCACTAAAGAGACACCAGAGCCAATGGCAAATGTCAGAAGAACTAGCCGAGGTGAGGCTGCTCTTGGCGGATACATAATCACTGAGCTCCAACTGATCGCGTGGAGCTGACCATCTCTGAAATCGGCGAAACACTTTTTTAAATAGGCGCAATGTCTTTATAAATAAACCACAGATTTGAGTTTTAAACAATTACATTTTCGAATGAAACCCTTCTAAAATTACATTTCATGACACAATAACAGTAATATTTTGATTATCATCTGAATAAATTGTGGTTGAAATCACAATGCTGTGTGAACTCAACCAATCAGCATGTTTAGTGCCCGAGTCCAGCCCCCGAAAATTCTGGAACTTTGCAAAAGTAATACCTCGCCAGCAGGGACTTTCTGAGGGGCATTTTTATTTATTTTATTTAGTTCCTGGTTCCCGTGGTGGAAACACACCGAGTACCAGCGCAAAAGTCCCTAGTTGTTGGGTAAAGTTCCTGCGATGGAAATGCAGCTATTGTTTTATTCACCCTTGAGGCATCCGAGCTGTCTTCTTTCCGACGTCTTACATTATCCACTGGAACAGCTTTTGCATTCCACAGTTAGATGAAGTGAGACGTTAACAAGTAATCTACAATGTATTACAGTTTGGAAGTAACTTGCACAACACTGTATTCAATTCAATTCAAGTTTATTTGTATAGAGCTTTTAATCAGCTTTTTTGATCAAAAGCAACTGCAGTCACAAATTATGAGATGCATTATATGAATGCCTGGCGAAAGAGAAGTGTTTTTAATCTAGATTTAAACAGAGAGAGTGTGTCTGAACCCCGAACATTATCAGGAAGGCTATTCCAGAGTTTGGGAGCCAAATGCGAAAAAGCTCTACCTCCTTCAGTGGACTTTGCTATCCTAGGAACTACCAAAAGTCCAGTGTTTTTTGACCTTAAGGAGAGTGATTGATTGTAACGTGGTAGAAGACTGGTTAGGTACGCAGGAGCTAAACCATTAAGGGCCTTAAAGTAATTATAACTTGTAACTGATACGGAACTTAATAGGTAGCCAGTGCAGAGACTGTAAAATTGGAGTAATATGATCATATTTTCTTGACCTGGTAAGGACTCTAGCTGCTGCATTTTGGACTACCCGTAACTTGTTTATTGAGGATGCAGGACAACCACCTAGAAGTGCATTACAATAGTCCAGTCTAGAGGTCATGAATGCATGAACTAGCTTTTCTGCATCAGAAACAGGTAACATGTTTTGTAGCTTGGCATGACTGCGTGTAGCATGGGCAGCTTACAGCTCATATATAATACAAAAGTATCTCAGTAATACTAAATTAACACTGATTCTGGTTGCTCCCCCTTCCAACCCCCCCCCCCCCCCCCAAAAAAAAAGAAAGAAAAAAATAATAATGAAGATTACTTTTTTTGATTTTCAGAGATCTGGAATTTTTATTTTAACCTGATTTAGTCCTCAGTGATACATTTTTTTTAAACATGAAAAATATATGAGAGACACATACAGAGGTCGCTACGGGGGAGAGCACTATGGACAACAAGAGCACGGAGGGGAGCTCCACCCACTTGTACCATGGCTGAGGGTAAGCTGAGCTCAGTGGAGTATTATTTGGATATATTTATATACAGACATGCACCCTCTTCTCCCACCTTCATCTGAACTGAATCTGTCTGCCTGTCCTGAAATGACCATGGAGGTCATTCCCCTGTCCGCCACCCTCCCAGTGTTTCTGAGTCACAATGTAGTGTGTGTGAGCAGCACACACCATCCCTGAACCCTCTACCTCTCTGGATTTCCCAGCCTCCCTCCTCCTATTATATATATAATTTTTATTCATTAATATTTATTTATATACTTTGTTGGAAAATATAGGGTAAACCTTTTATGATATTTGCCTCCTTTCAATTAAATTTAAATTTTTCAGATATATTTAAAAATGTATTTATTTGTAAACAAAAGTTTACAAATAATTTCACATTCATCAGTATAATCCCTGAGACACCAAACATTTAAAAAAAAGCAAATGAAACATACATGAGAGGTAATAAAGCAGCAAATGGCACTGACTGCCATTTTTTGAGACCACATTTTAGAGACCATATTGAGTGATATGTCAGAGTCATTTTCTGTGTCTGATGCACCTCTATTAGAGAAAATACAATTGAGACAGCTGGTGGATGAGTTATTACACAATATCTGGCTGGGAGAGAGGGGCATGAGTGTGGTTGCTGGCAGCTGCACTGGTTCTCTTGAGCAGTGAAACCGATGAGTGCCAAGCCTCTAATTCTTTAATGCACTTTCTGCCTGCCTCTTCTGCTTCACTTACTGTGAGTTCTTTCAGCTTTTACTCTCTGAGAACCACAATTTAAAGAAAAATACAGGGTGAGACTAGAATCTATCCATCAGGAAAATTACTGTATCATGGAAAATGGTCTTTTTATGACAGTTGGATGGAAAGAAAGACTTGAAACCTAAATGGACGTGGGGATGGCAGCAGAAAAGGAAAGCCATTTCGGAGGTGAAGCAAGCTACATTATGATTACAAAGACATTTTCTTTAGAATAAGAAAAAAAAAAGATCTTAAATGATTAAATGGAGATAATAAGCGAGAATCTAAAAGTAAAAGCTAGGAAACAAGACATTTACATGATTCTTAAAGGGTCATGTGATGCAATAAAGGCCCTCCTTAGGGGAGTGCAGCTGGTGGCGAACGGACTGAGGGGTCGTGCATCCATGCTGGTTGCTGAGGAAATACATCAACTTCTTGATGTGGATCACTGGATCAGCTTTCATCAATCAGATCAATGAGCTTTGTAAAAATCGACAAGTTTCAGCGGGGCATAGAGGAGAAACAATAATGTACATTGTGGAAAATAATGAGTTTTTTTTATTTTTTACTTTAAACTGCATGAACACATTTAATCACACCAAATACACCAAATAATATTATTTTTAGCAACATTGTATGACCCCTTTAAGATAGATGTATTCGCCCATCAAGACAAACATGCACTAAACCAGTGGAGAAAACATCTTGTTAACATATTTTTTATGGTTTACAGATCCCGGTGGATATTTGCTCTGAGATCAGCAGTCCACACTTCATTCCTGATGTTGAGCTGTGAAAATCATTTATGTTGAGATGATCTAACATTTAAAGGGAAACAGAAAATATCAGTTTTAAAGCCATATACTTTCAAACTAAGGACATTTTTTTTTCCATAGTGGTACATTGTCATATAACAGCATGTCAGTACAATAACAACAACAACAACAAAAACAGGGGGGGGGGTGTTTTGAAATATTTTAATTCATAAAATTAAATCATGAGAACATGAACTTCATCACTGCATTTGCAGGAATTGTAAAATCTTTTTCTTATTAACTCATGAAGCAGCCTAACGCAATATTTTTACTCTAATAGCTTATCTTTCCCCACACATATGAACTGTGATCATGCACAATGAAAAAACACGCAATAATGAAATCAGTGAAATGATAGAAAAGACAGATGCATTATCTGTGCTAGTCAATTCGCCTCATTTACGTGAACTGGACACACCCGCGCCGGGCTAAATGCCTCATTCGCGCCGCAGGACCTCTACATTGACTAAACATTGAAATCACTTATGGCGGACACTCAAGAGTGAGTGAGTAATCAAAAAACCTTTGCTTTAGCCTCAATTGAGTTAAACACCTTATGTGTAACTTCAGCCATTCTCAGTGGTGTGACTGGGACACTAACTCTGCTTGTCATCATAGAAACAGATTGAGATTGTGATGTTTATTCCCGCTTCAGTAATATGCTGAATATGCTGCCTTCCATTGTTTTGACACACAGCTACACTGCAGTGTTGCCAACTAAATGTCGCTAGATGACGTCATTTGCTAATTAGCATATTTCTGACATAAGTGCGTCGTATTGTATTGCCTCCCTATGCTCACAGTCTGCATTTTAATTCAGCCAAATTCTCAATAAAACTGTTTTTATTACTTTATTTTAATGTTTCTGTTGTCAGACAATGGAATGAATATTATAATGACTGAAACGCAATCCATTAAGACTACATAAACCAGCTCTCAAACATTAATTTGTACTAAAATCACAACATTGACTAATGAAATCAAATACACATACGATTAAGTCAGTGGTTGTGCTGTGACTGATGTCGGCTATACTTGATTGTAAAATAGAATTAGAAGCGACAGAATATATATATATATATATATATTTAACTGAAAGTGCTGCTCCTCTGCGCTCGCTGAACACAGCAGATGCAGAGAAATAGGCTCGCGCTGGGATAGAGAGACCTCGCCCTCATGCAGCAGCACCAGAGAGTCTCAAAGACTAAATAATGATTGTCCAAAAAGTCGCTAGTTTGTCACTAGTCGCCAAGTTGGCATCTCCACTGCCCAGCGGACCGGCTTTAACCATCTCGCAAGTGTTGACAGGCTATTACTTGTGAGGTGTCACCAATCAGATAGCGCCGTGGGTGGGACGTTGAGCAAGTCTGCAGAGTGGTGAATACAGAGAGGCTGTGCGGCAGCTATATCAGAGCCAGCCAAAGTAGCGCATTCTAAAATAAAGTTGACTTTAATCAAACCACGTTTCCGTAATAAGTTTTGTGATCCGTCTCGTCACTAGTGTAGCACTGATCACTTTGGGGGGGGGGGGGGGGGGGTAAATTTATCCCCACCGTTCATAAAAATAATTAATCAGAGGCAGGGATACAATGACCAGAAAGGGGGAAATCCCACGCATCCCCCCTGCAAATCGCACCCTGTATATATATATATATATATATATATATATATATATGTATATATGTATATATGTATATATGTATATATATATATATATATATATATATATATATATATATATAGTTTTAATTTGAATTTAGTTAAACAATACTTATTATTGTGTATTCTCTTATACTGATAGTCTTTACAATCTTATTGCCAGTACAAATATGTCTTAATTAATTTTTTCTAATAACTGGCTATAATGCATTATATTTTTTTGGAAGTGATTTATATTTACTTTAGAGGGGTTCCAGAGTGATTTTAAGTACCATTTTATGGAGTGAGTTTCTCCAGTTTTATCACTCACACTTCCGTTCATGACACTGACATTTTAAAATTATTATTATTATTAATAAATAAATGTAGTGTCTCGCTTGCTAATTATATCAGAACAAAAGAGAGTCGTGCGAAATATAATTTGAAATAATTAAATATATGTAATATTATTTAGATCTAGTTCAGAAAAGGTTGTTAAACAGAGATATTTGAGCACATACTGTTCTTCTAATTAAAATACATTTTAGTAAATATATTTTGATCAGAAGAACAGTATGTGCTCAAATAAACAGTGACCTTTTCCGAAGCAAATCTAACCATCAAAAAGGCTTAAAGCCTTAATCCTAAAGCACCTATATATCCAAGTTGAGGAGACACTGAATAGAAACTTCTTTGAACAGTGATAAATAGAAACGTTTGCTTGATTAACAGCTTCTGCAAGTCCTTGGTGGTAATCAGTTTTCTATGCGAGAAACGCCATCTCTTTATTTCCGAACAAATTAAAGATCCCTCTGCACTGGTGGGTGGTCAAATTCTGGATCTGTATGTAAATGTGAAGCCTATTATGGTTAATGGCTAGAGAGTTTTAAGCCCGGTTCACCAAGTAATGAAGCAATTTGTATTACCTAGCATACTTTTTGTAAAGGAAAGGTAAAGGAGGTCAAGTTTACAAGGCCACTGAGAGCCAAATCTAGCCTCAGTCGTCCTCTCTTGTCTTTGTGTAAACATGATGCTCTTTGAATCCAGGTGTGACGTTGTTTGGACTGTCATAACAGCAAAAAAAGAAAAAAAAAAAAAAAAAAGAAAAAAAAAAAAACGAAAGGAAGGAAAAAAGGGTTATTTTTCAAAGTGAGTCACTCCCTATGCCCTTTTCACGGCCACTCTGATGACAACCCTGTCACAGCAAGGCTTTCCTGGTAACACTGGGAGGCCACCTTGAAAAAAAATATGGATCAGTTTAAGAAAACTTCTTAAATTACTCAAGAAGAAAAGGATTAAATGAAATGTCACAGAACCAGATGAATATTTGATCAAAGACAACACTTTGATAAAACTTTGTGTCAGAAAAATTACGTTGACTGCTTTGATATTTGCGTTCACAACCAATCCCTTGAAACATAATTAAATGCTTTCAGGGTTTTCTTTCCAATCCATTCTTCGTGTCACGCATCATCTTACTCAAATACGCCTCACCTTATGAGATCATCTTTCAGAAGCAAAGTCACTGTGATGCATTAAGATTTGACATTCACAACCTGCATGTCAAAATGTTAAATCGGCTTATAAGATCCATGTTTCAAACAGAAGTGTGCTTTTATGCATGAGAAAAGCGATTCCATTATCATTTACACAACTCTTTATCCTTTAGCAGGCTTATAGCTGCTACATGAGATAATAACATACTCTACTGTTCAAAAGTTTGGGGTCTGTACATTTTGTTTTTTTATGTTTTTGAAAAAAAAGAAATCTCTTAAACTCCGCTCACCCCTTGCAGGCCACTCTGTCACAGTGCTCAAGAAGCATTTCTTATTAATTTTTACGTTGATATAATTGTAATATTTTTGTGCAAACCATTTTATTAATTCATTTTTGTGTCTTTTTGATCAATTTGACACATATTTGCTGAATAAAAGTATCAATTTCTTTAAAAAAAATCACTTTACTGACCCCAAACTAGATTATATTATATTATATTATATTATATTATATTATATTATATTATATTATATTATATTATATTATATTATATTATATTATATTATATTATATTATATATAAAAACTTTTCACATATTTTATGTAATGAACTACTACATCTTTTTGGTGACTTTTCTAAGCAAAACTTTGATACGCAAAATTAATTGTGATTAGCTTGATCAGTTAAAGATATTTAATCTTCACTATTCAAATGACAACCCTATATAAAACCAGCTTTTATTTGTAGTTATTTATACATAAAAAAATAAATAAACATAATTTCCTCCTAGGCTCTCAGGTGTCACATTTATGAACTTTCTGTTTCCTTTGTCACCTTCCTCCTAGTTTTGGTTAATTGATTCTTCCCACCTGTTTCCAGTTCCCTCATCACCTCCTGATTGTTTAAATACCCGGTCTGTTCAGTTCTCCCTGGTCCGTGATTGTGTAGATGTTGATGTGTTTGTAAGTACACAAGTATCTACTTATTTGTATTTTTTATTATTTTATTATATGTTTTATGTTCTGTCGCTGTTGTACTGTGGAGCTTCTGTCACGAAAACAAATTCCTCGTATGTGTAAACATACCTGGCAATAAAGCTCATTCTGATTCTGAAGTAGATGTAACCTGATCTAAGTGTTTATGCTAAATGTAATCGAGTCTATTGTCTTTGTCCTCCTTCACCAGTAAAACTCCTTATTTGTTCCATATCCTCATCTCGCCCTTTGTTTGACGTTTAGCACTACCTTAGTTTGTAACCGAATCACAGACCTAAACCGTTGAGTTAATTTAGCGGCGTCTTTCTTTTTGGTTTTTTATTTTTTTTTCTCCTCTCCCGGAATGGCCATCCCAGCAGTCTGTCTCCTATGCCTGGAGCAACTGGACCGTTCGCTGGAGGACCACACCAGAGACTTTTTAGATCTGGCGTGCCTTACTCACTTCCCCGACCGCTCGCTCTAACTTTTTCTATACCGGCCTGAGCGAGCGGAGTAAGGCACGCCTACCAGCGAACGGTCCCCGAGAGGATTTCGCTGCTTTTGTGGAGGGGGTGCTGGAGAAAAACGGATCTTCATTGACCGTCAGCACCGCCGAAGAAGATATCTCCAGCCCCACTCCCGACCCAGAGACCAGCCAGCCACCATCTCGCTACACGGGGCCAGAGCCCGCCGCAGAACCCGAGCCATTCACCGACACGGAGCCGGATCTCAAGAGCGCGACTGACCAGGTGTGTGAGCCGGCCACACCGTGCATCGTGGGAGTCCTCGTGGAGATCGAGGGCGTGGAGGAAAGCCCTGCCCACACTCCTGCGACTGAGGGTGAGCTGTATGCAATCTCTGGAAATCTAATGGAGCAAGTTCTGGACCTTATGGACTGGTCTATGGAGGTAATCCCTAATTTTCCTGTTTCCCCGCTGGTTCCGTCCAGCCCTGATCCCCCTGTATACCCTCTCAGTCTCCCACTCCTACCTCCTCCAGTCATTTCCTCCGCTCCATTTCCGCTGGTTCCGTCCAGCCATGAATTTTCTGTTTCTCCGCTGGTTCCGCCCAGCCCCGAGTTTCCTGTGTCTCCGCTGGTTCCGCCCAGCTCTGAATCTTCTGTATGTCCTGTGTTCCCTCCCGGCCTCCCTCTCCCACCTCCTCCAGGACCTGCTGGTCCCTCTGCTCCACTTCCGCTGGTTCCGTCCAGCCCTGATCCTCCTGTCCTTCCTCCCATCCTTCCTCTCTCTCTCCTCCTCCTAGACCAGCCAGTTCCTCATCATCCCTGCTGGTGCCAGTCAGTCCCGCAGCTCACCCTCACTCCGCGCCATCGGGGCGTGATGGTTCGCCGCTGGACTACCAGTCTCCAGCTCCGCCTTGGCGCGTTAAGGCCCTGTCTCCGCCTCCAGCCTCCGAGCCCTGGACTCCTCCTCGGTCCTTCGACCCAGCGGCTCCGCCTTGGCTCTTAGCTCCCTCATCTCCACTGTGGCCTGGCATCCCACCTGCTCCACCAGGCTCCCTTGTCCCTCCGGCTCCACCTTGGTCAGTCGTCGACCATCCGACGCCTCGGGACTCCACTCCTCTGGTTCCACCTCGTCACTCCATCCCTCCGGCTCTGTCAGGCTCCTCCTTCCCTCCGGCTCCACCTCCATCCTCGGTCGCTCCAGCTCCACAGCAGTCTGCCAGAACCCCGCCTTGGTCGCCTGAGCCTTCTCCACCTAGACCCTCCAGATCCTCGACGTCACCCTGGCTCTGCGGCTGTGCTGCTCCATCTTGGGCTCCTCACCCACCGGTGCAGTCTCCGCCTGTCGGCCCCCTGGTGTCGTCGACCCCTCCTCCACCATGGCTCCTCCCGCCGTTGACTCCACCATGGATCTCCGTCCTGGCTGGTCTCTGGTAGACCATCTGGCTCCGGGCTCCTCTCTGGCTCCTCCCTCCATCCACTCCGCCCTGGTCCCTACCTCCATGCTCCCTCGTCACCTGCTCCTGGCCTGCTCCTCGCCCGCCTCCAGAACCCCCACCCTCCCCCCGCTGGTATTCCTCTTGCGGTGCGAGGACGCACCGTTCTGGGAGGGGGCGAACTGTCACATTTATGAACTTTCTGTTTCCTTTGTCACCTTCCTAGTTTTGGTTAATTGATTCTTCCCACTTGTTTCCAGTTCCCTCATCACCTCTTGATTGTTTAAATACCCGGTCTGTTCAGTTCTCCCTGGTCCGTGATTGTCTAGATGTTGATGTGTCTGTAAGTAGATGTAACCTGATCTAAGTGTTTATGCTAAATGTAATCGAGTCTATTGTCTTTGTCCTTCACCAGTAAAACTCCTTATTTGTTCCATATCCTCATCTCGCCCTTTGTTTGACGTTTAGCATTACCTTAGTTTGTAACATCAGGCTTCTTTTCGTGTTTGTTTTCTGACAACATTAGTGCAGGATTTATAATATTTCTGCATTACATATCCATGAACATTAATCCTTCAATGTGATTAAGGCAAATGTCAAACAGGACAAATACAAAAACATATTATGTTACTTCACATCATTTTATCCATCAGAGCATTAGATCACCTTCCGACCTCTGCTCAGTCATGCTTTTCCAAAGACAAGCCCCAAAACCTCTTTCTCCTGCTGGTAGCCATGCTTTTCTTATACTGCTGCCCACATCCATAGGACAAGCACAAACTTTAGTACCATTTGAAAAACTGCGTAAACATTTGTAGGTGAAAAAAAAATTGCATTCTAGTTTGATAAACCATATTTCTTCAAGGGAAATAATACAAAAACATCAAAATTGTAATTTTCATTTATTTTGCTAGCTAAAAAGTATGAATGTCTCTTAATTTCCCAAAGTAAGGACAGACACCCTAGAGTGGAGTGGTCATATCAGGACAATTGATTTGATAGTCCCCATATTTCGGAAGCCCTAAAGGTATTTTGATTCTGACTGGAGTTAAATTATGCTCTGTGAAAATTGGAAGCCTCAGAATTTGTTTCCTGTCTGCTGCATTTTCAAGCAGACAGCTCCGTTTGAAGCGAAGAGGCAGAAATGAATGCAGTAAAAGCATATCAAGGCTTTCTACATATGTTCTTGAGAGAAAAGTACAGAGTGTTAAGAGGGTCAGGTCTCTAGGACTGGTGCACTGCACTGTGAAGCTGCACATAATGATAAAGCCCATCTAAATGTCAGTATTCATTTATAGCTCCAGCAATGAATGACTAACAGTTTATTTCTGTGAGGGCCAGTTCTAATCGGCTCCTAAATAAGGAGAAAATGTATGCTTTGCTTGTTTATGTGTTTATGATCGTTATCACAGATTTTAATGCATTGGTTATCTGCCTATCAAATCTAATGTTTTGATTCATTTAAAGTATCAACCTCATCATGGAAAAAAAAAAAAACTATATCTATATAACAGTCACATTAAATCATAATAAAATTAATTTTATTTCAAGCATGCAAAACACTTTTTTTTTCATCTCCCACTTGGCTGTCAAAAGACAAGAGCAGATTTAACCTTTTTTGTTTTATTTATTTTTTAGGAATTTTCGCCAGATATTTAATTCTATGTAGGTGGAAAGCATTGATTAAGTCACTGAACTGAAAAGAAGATAAAAATAACAGCATATACTTCTGCTATCGGACAGTAGATGAATGGATATACAATTGTCATTATAATATGCCTATATCATCCACATACCCAATCTTACTCAACTAATCAATATTCATGAGCCAGCCTGATTCATTTATGTGTGTGTCCACCCCGGGTCATGTATATGCCCCTGCTAGAAATGGCAAATTAGAATTAATAAGATGAAGAGTATACAAAATATTGATAAACCAGGTCCCATCACACTATATCAAGCCTAACCCTATCTTTCCTGTCTCTGGACCAATCAGGGTGCAGCTTCTGTGGTACTCGACCTGTCTAATTCATTAGTTGAGGTGGCAGTGTGAAGGATGGAAATTAGCTGACAGCTTCATTAGCTACAGTTTCTTGACAGCGTGACAAATTGTGTGAAGACCTAAAATCTGAAGTCAGCTTCTGCAGAAACTTCCTCCAAATCTGTCCTCTGTGCTTTTTGACCCACATACACTAACACTTCGTATCAAAAAAAAAAAAAGAAAAGAAAAATCACTGTTTAATACACAACAACAGCAAAAATATGGTTTACTTGGTTTCTGTGATAAAATTGAGCTAAATCAATAGCTTCCAGAGAGCAGAGTCAATATCCAGCATAAATATCAAATTTAACTGAAGTACTGTATGCAGTCATAAAAGAACCACAAAGCTGATTTACATAAACATATTTCTATTCCTTTACGCTCTCCTCTCGCTACATGCAATCCAACGTTTTTCCATTAAAAAAAAAAAAACACTGAAAACAAAATGAAAAGGCTTTTTTTTTTCTTTTTTAAATGTCACATTTCTTCAAATAAGCATGCACTTCTCTTACACCGGAAGGTTAATGTCATCATATGCCACTGGAAATACATTAAAAACTTTTAAAAGAACCTTTTTAAGTTTAAAACATTTACATCTAATAGGTTAGAACTTCAGTCATCATTCTCCATTCCTTCAATCTTTCTTATCTTTACTGTAGCCACAGGGGAGAATTTCAGACAGCAAATGACCTCAGACAGTCTCAAGTTTTTACAATAAGTGTTTCTTGTCTAAACAAAAGATAAGCGATATTGCGTCTTGCTGATGTCTGGGGTAATACTGATTCTGTTTTCTCTATTGTCAGTAATAAGACGTGTTCTGGGGAGTGAGCCCAGTCTTTTGGAACTCATTCAAAGACTTAAAGATGAGTTAAAAGCTTGATCTCTTAACTCATCTCTTTAAGCTCTCTCTAATGGGCAAATTGAGAGAGATGGTTCAGAGCAATCAGCAGTAATGACATATTTAGAGTTTCGTTTTGTGTGAAAGAGACTCTGTGGAGTGACTGAGCTTTAGATTATAAAGGAGTAGCAAGGCACAATCTCTGAATACTTGTACGGTATTTGGTTTAAATTCATTTTATGTCTGTTTCACACATTTTTGCAACGGCAGTCTCCTGTTGTGCTTTCACGCTGCGTTTCTTCCGCAGAATAAAATACTGCTGCTGGAAGAAATAAACAGATTTCTGGGTCAATGCATTGAGAATTTCCTTTTGATAACAGCCATAAATGATTAAATGATATCGGGAGCTGGTGACTGGGAACTATTAAATACTTAATCATGATGAAATCTAATTTACATGAGGACTGGCCTTACATTTATTTCCAAATGGTTACTAAAAAGTGACTGGACTATAAATAACTTAAATAGTCCGGCTCGGTCAGAATTGCTGAATAGAAAACAAGCGTTAGCATTTCTGTCACATCTTCATAAAAATAAAAGCCAAATATTGCAAAAAAAAAACTGTTTCCAATGAAAGTTTACAGTACGTTTCTAATGTGATTTCTGCTGAGTTCTGAATTGTAAATACATGTCCAGCGATGAATGTTGAATTTGTTATGTGGAACATTTCAGACCCAATAGCTTCTTTGGAATTCATTTGCAGAAGTTAATTTGAAAATAAAGAGAAATAAGCCCAGTTTTAAAACAGATTGATACCATATGGGACAAACTGTCAAAAGAATACTTAGAAAATAAACTTCACAATGGTAAATCAAACAAACACACTAAAATGCATGCTGAACAGGAAGTTGGCATGGTTCAGTATTCAGGATTAAGTGCAAACAACTGACCATTATTGGGGTGGCAAAATTAATATGAGCCACACATTTGCCATTTTTTAATTCTAAAATTTTTCTTCAATTATCACGAGCATAGAACTAAGTCATTTGGCTTTGTGTTGCCAACAAAACATTACTCTGTTTGAGCAAGCCAATCTGCCTGCACAGCAATACTGACTCAACCAGTGGTGTTAGTTTGAGATGAAACTATTGACCAGCCTCAGAGAGAGTCCAGGATACCTGTTTGAAAACAATCAATTCTATCAGGTGACACTATATAGAGGTGCAGAACTATGCACTTTTAACCCATTGCAAATGTATTATTATTATTATTAAATCTGACAGCTGTTTATCATCCAGTTGGCCATTTCTCAGAGCAATAAAATAACCACCCAGAGGCCAATGCTGAATACAGAATACTAATGAGATTTATGGTAATCTGTTGTTAAATTAAAGTCACATGAAACACCCACACCTTAATTTAAAGATTTTTGTATTCTACTATTATTATTATTCATTGCCATCCTCAACTCGTGTGTGTGTGTGGGCATGTTTACGTGTGGGTCTCTCAAGTGACATTTCAGATCTTGAATTGAGACCATGATCATTTAAGTGTGAACATGTTGAATGAATAATCTTTACGCTCCAAAGACAAAAGTGGTTTATTACAAGTGGCATGAAACATCCTCACACCTGAAGTACTTATGAAACTTTTACTATTTTAATCACTTTTGACAGGCAGCAGTAATTTCTTCCAGCAGTGTATTTGCTCTCACAAAGGGCCTCAACATCCCAGAATATCTAAATCAACATGCCAGCAGCTCTGTATGAAACTCACACTCTGCTCATTCACATAGTTTGATCCTGTTCCCAGAAGCATGAATATGCTTGTTGTTAATGAGAAACTCTAATCTTCAAACTTCCTTTATCCCCTTCTCATGGAGAGAGATTTATTTCTGATATTTTTCATGCAGAGCACTGCAGCAAATAAAACCATTTTTCTTTCTATCTTTCTTTCTTTCTTTCTTTCTTTCTTTCTTTCTTTCTTTCTTTCTGTTTATTTAGCACAAGGATAGGCAACTCCGGTCCTGGAGGGCCACTATCCTGCAGAGTTTAGCTCCAACCCTAATTAAATACACCTCAACAAGGCAATCAGTGTTTTCGGGATTACTAGAGAGATACAGACAGGTGAGTTTTTATGAGGGCTGAAGCTAAACTCTGCAGGATAGTGGCCCTCCAGGACCGGAGTTTCCTATCCCTGATCTAGCATATTTTCTTTCGAATACATTTTATGTTTCTGAAAATCTACAGAAGTTAGTGCTCATATTGGAGATTTCTCTTTAAAGAGAAATTTACTCTTTAAATTATGTCCTCCCTTTTTTAGCTCTTTGAAGTGTTGAGTTCAAAGTACAAGTATTTTAATAACCTTAACTTAACTGAAATGTTAAAAAAAGGTTTTGACACCTACAAACAGAATATGAATATTTTATGTTTATTTCATTGATGTTATTATAAGGAACTGTTATTGTTTAACCCCAGTTAATCCTCAATTTATCCAAGCTGAGCCAATGCATAGTTAATTAATCAATTAATTAATTCATCCAGTTTGTATATGATACAAAGATTTACATAAATATTTATTTTTATCAAACCCTTAAGCTGATGATACACAGTTCAACTTTGGTTAATGTTGCTTTCAATGTGCAACAAGGGGAGACACAGGGCCCACGGCTAATCTGAAGTATCCAGAAATAAATTAGTTACCCATTCTCAGTGGGAAAGGGCCAAAACAACATTGCTCAAAAAAAGTTCCCCGCTCAATGCTCAAACATTTACCCCATGTATCATCAGCCTTAGAAAAACTTGTCATATCTTGTTTTGACAGTATGCACAAAAACGAAAGAGCTGTAGCAATAATACTGAAGATGTGTGTACCCAGCTATAAACGTATAGATACAGTCAGGATAAATGTGACTTAATCTATACACACCACATATAAATACATTTGAAAATAGGTATACGAGTATTTTATTTCAATATTTGTATTCCTTACTAGTGCTGTGTTCATTTCCTCTTACCTCTTAAATGTGAGTTGAGCAGTTCATGCTTATCAGGTAAATGAAAAGTAATAATATTCTAAGTATTATTAAGCATGGTCACATTAAATGAATATTTATTTATTTTGTTTTATTTTCTCCCTTTTCATTCATGTCTTGACAGCTTTAATTAAAGTCTCTGTGACTGAGTAAGAGAAAAGCCGTTATCTGAGTGACGGCAGCCATGCCTCTCAAGCACACTCATTTGTTCCTTCTGCCCTGAACTTCAGCTCAGATTAAACAGAGGATTCTTCGGTCATGCTTACAGAGGCTTTCAGACAATACATTATTAAAAGAAAAATATTTTTTAAACAACATTTACAACAATGTAGCTGAAGATTTATCAATGTCAACCGAGAAAGAAAGAGATCAAATAGGTCTGTCACAGAGAACATTATGGGAATATTCAGTATAAGTAACTATAAAGGTAATTGGGGTAATATGATCATGTTTGCTTGAACTGGTAAGAACTACAGCAGCTGCATTTTGGACTACCTGTAGCTTGTTTATTAAAGATGCAGGACAACCAACTAGAAGTGCATTACAATAGTCCAGAAGGGACTAGAGGCCATGAATGCATGAACTAGATTTACTGCATGAAAAACAGATAAAACAGATGTTCCATAACTTGGCAATGTTTTTAAGATGGAATAATGTTGTTTTGTAACATGGGAAATATGGTTTTCAAAAGACAAGTTGCTATCTAATATAACACCCACATTTTAGACTGTAGAGGAAGTAACAGTATAGATGAAAATCTACAAGATTTTGTGTACAGTTTTTTTTGGTACTGTCTTATCCAAATTTAATAGGAGATAATTATTGGTCATCCAGTCTTTTACATTTTTAACACACTCTGTTAGCTTAGAAAATTTAGAAGTTTCAACTGGTCTTGTTGAAATATATAGTTCTATATTAGTTAATATTATTAGATAGTATATCTAATAATATTACCAAGGGGCAACATGTATATTGAAAATAGCAGAGGGCCTAGGACAGATCCTTGTGGCACTCCATACTTTAATGGATGTAACTGATATGATTCCCCTTTGAAAATTTTTTTGAAAAAAAAATCATCAAATCTTTTACAGCAATAAGGTCAAGTAAAACTACTGTAGTAATGAGATGCAGCCTTGGCCTTATGCAAGAAGCTAGTCACTTGCATTTTTAACAAGTGCAGTTTCTGTGCTATGAAGAGGCCTGAACCCTGACTGCAATTCTTCATATATATATATTTATGTGCTATGAATAGGCAAATCTTCACACACACACACACACACACACACACACACACATATATATATATATATATGTGTGTGTGTGTGTGTATATATATAATTTTATTTTATTTTTTTGCAGGAAGGAGCGGGAGCAGACACAAATTATTATTATATATATATATATATATATATATTTTCTGATGAAGTTCATAAAGTTATTACTACTAAATTGTGAAGTAATATTTATTTTGGGTGACATCTGATTAATTGTTAATCTAGCCACTGTATTAAATAAAAACCTTGTATTGTTTTGGTCATTTTCTATTAGTTTGTGGATGTGCTCAGCCCTGGCAGCTTTTAGAGCCTGTCTATAGCTGGACATACTGTTTTTCCATGCAAATCTAAAAACTTCCAAGTTAGTTTTTCTCCATTTGTTTTCAAGATTGTGTTCCTTTCTTGAGAGAATGGGTATTGGTGTTGGCACATTTTCCTCTAACCTCCTTTATTTTATGGGGGAAACAGCTTCTAATGTATGAGATAAGTAAGTGCCCATATTGGTACTCATTCCATCTAGTTCAGGTTTATTTGTGGATACAGAGAGAAGTTGAGATAAAGGCAGTTTATTTGTAAATCTATCTTTGGTAGTTTGAACAATAGTTCTACCCGGGCGATAACATGGAGCCATAGTTAATATCAGTAATAAGCAGCATGCACGATACAAGGTAATAGTCAGTAACATCGTCACTTTGAGGTATTATATCTACATGATTAAGATCAATTCCATGCAATATATTTAAATCTACTCCATCATTAAAAACGTTACCTCACAATTCCGACTTTTCACAATTGCTTCTCTCAGTTCTGACTTTTTTTCTTTTTGTGAAAAGAAGCAAAAAGCAAGTTCTGAATTGTGAGTCCTACAAAAGTTTGCATTTCACAATTCTGTAAGATGTAGCCTTACAATCTTAAAAATTGACTTTTATTCTTGCAATTGTGAGTTTATATTTAACAATTGAGGCTTTTCATAATTTATTTTCTTCTCAGAATTTACTCACAGAGTTTAAATATCACTATATTTAATTTCAGACTTTTTTCTCTGAATTCTTTTTTATATTTCTCAGTGTGTTCTCTGTGTTTTTTTTTTTCATTTATCGTAAAATATTATCATAAACAGAAAGAGAATGTAAAAAATTGTGCTTTAACGACTCTGAACCAACATTATAAATGCAACAGTTTTGTTTTTGCCCTCCTTTTTCATGAGCTGAATTCAAATATCTAAGACTTTTTCAATGTACAGAAAAGGCATATTTCTCTCAAATATTGTTAAAAAGCTGTCTTAATCTGTGTTACTGAGCACTTCTCCATTGCCGAGATAATCCATCCACCGGGGTTCGATTCCCCGGGAACACATGATTGGTAAAAATTGATAGCCTGAATGCACTGTAAGTCGCTTTGGATAAAAGCATCTGCTAAATGCATACATTTTATTTAAATTTAATCTCTGTAGGAGCTAGCATCATTTACTTACAGTGTAAGTACCTGACACTAACTGATATTCTAAATTTATTTTCTTTCATAGTTCCACATTAACATTTAAATATAAATTCACATTAAAATTTAAACACACACTTAGAGCAGAGCATAGCTCCCATGTGTCAGTCATGCAATTCTTAAACCTATATTAAGTCATGCATTAGCTTTACTTAGCAGCAGCATCGCATTTCTTCAAAGACTGACAGGGTCCCAGTAAGGTTACCCACTGCATGTATCCATTCCATTATTAGTGTTCGGTCATAATTCAACATTATGAAAGTCTTAAAATCCTTTTCTGCATTCATGTGAAGAGCAAATGTGGCAAAAACTGACCCTGTGCTAGTGTTTTCAAAGTACTGGGAGAGATTTTTGTTTTGATGTTACACTATTCCCAAGCTCTGTTTGGCAGAAGCCCTTTCAGAAAGAGTTTTGAAGGTTAAAGGGGCAAAAGAAGTGTGGGGGAATTATGTTGACATGCAAACAAGTACTTTTCAAGATATTGCATGTAAACGGTCAAGTATCATACTCTTTCTCAGATACATGTATCAATGCAATTGGCAATTACATACTGTAGAATATACCGTATATCTCAACACATAGCTACTGTAAACAGTTTGTTTTGTACTACCAAATAATCCATAAGAAGGCATTTAAAAAACATTTTTTGCTTTTAAAAATATACACTTGGGCAGTGATGGTTGTTTTTGAAACTCTGCTTCGGGCAGCTTTTGAATCAGTGGTTCAGAGCTTGACTCACAAAGTTAGGGGAATTCAGAAAAAATAAAAATAAACTTTTTTTTTTTTACGTCATACTGTTTCGAACATTCATTTAGCAAAGTACTGTAGTTTGTTCAATTGATTCAGAATTTTGAAAATCTTAGTTTCTCCAAATGCTAGTTTATTAAAAAACCACTCCAAGATCTAGAGATGCAGTTCTGCCAAGTTGAACTTCTTTTGATTTGAGCACCGCACTTTTAGAACACACTGTGCTGCAAAAAAATGTCCATGAATCCATGTGTATATAGAGAAAAATGCAGTGGAATGCAATGTTTTACGTGAAAGGTCCCCCGACTTAAAGATGTTTTATACTAAATGCTACATTGCTGTATTGATTGCACAACTATATATTTTTTGGGTCAGGATTAAAATAAACAAAAAAAGTAATTGAGATTTTTATCTTACAAATCTTACTTTTCTCAGATTTGTCTGTTTAAATTTAACTCTTCTGACTTTCTTTTCTCTCAGAATTGCAAGGAAGCATCTCAGAAATGTGAGATATAAACAAATCTGCGAGAAAGTCTGAATTGTGAGATCACAGCAACCACCCCCCCCCCCCCACAATGGTGGAAACAAATTTCATAAATTCTCACAATAAGACAAAACACTGGATGAATAATTTTAGTGAGTCAGTCAGTTCATACAGTTTATTTAAATGAATTGCATCAAAGCAACATATAATCGATTTACTCAAGTAATTAATCAAGTTTAAGTCATTTCAATAATCTTATTTTATTATATATTAATTTATAAACAAATCAATTCATAATTGAATTATTTTTACAAGATGATAATCTATATTTTAATTTTGATTGCAGTTAATGTGTTTATAATTTTTTGATATCATTTAATATAAAATGATGTGTTTAAATGCATCATAATGTAATCTTAATTTAGATTGTCATTGTTTTGATCCAGTTAAATACTGCTTGCAAAATGTATAAAATTTTATAATCTAATGTAATATACAATAATATACACAGAAGCTTGTGCCACTATATTCATTGTTGTCTTTTTTCTTTGAAAAATGTAGTTAAATCTTCTGAAGAAACCTTCAGTGTAGTCTTCTTTCTTTCTTTCTTTAAATGTAGTTAACTCTCCTGAAGAAACCTGCAGTGTAACGAAGACTCAGCTAAATGCATTTCCTAGAAATTGTGTGCTATATGTTCCGAGGAAAACTGCTAGAAGTTGTTATTTTTGTTATTTTTCATTCTACACGGCCATCACCTAAACCTGTTAGAAAGCAACAAGAAAGCAAATCTCCTGTTAAGAGCACTTTTTAGTATCTGCTGTCCCATGTTGCAGGAGTAATCCTGCAGTTTAGACAAAGCCGTGTAGTGATTACAGTCCAAAATGTGCAGCCTTGATAGAGGTTCATCTGGTGATACTTATGCCTTTGAACAGCTCCAGGTGTGCAGCATGCCATGTTTGATTCCTTTCTCCCTTCTCCCCAAAACCTTCATGTCCGCCCCAGGGTCTGACAGCTGGACTGGGCTGACCTATTTACCGCAGTCTGAGTCTGTTGTGGGCTGGGGTACCACATCTCATCCACAGAGAGAGAATAATGAATGAGAACAACAAAAAGCACTACAGCACAGTTTGTAGAATTCTCTAGAGTCCTCTTGAATTACACTTCAGATGAAACAGAATTTACATCTTCCATCTGATGTACTGTAATATGAGGCAACACACAGTGTTTGTTGGAGAGCACTTCAAGCAAACAAGCCTGGACAGAGAGGCCCGCGGGAATATGTTTTCTATTTTAATGTGATTCACACAAGTAAATGAATAAATAGCATACATATATTTTGAAACTTTAGTTATTTTGGGGTAATTCAGTTAATATCTAGCTTTTTCTTTAGTAGAGCAGTAAAGAAGGTTAATAGCAGAAACTGTGGTGAATCATAAAGTCAATCACTTTCAGAAGCTGCATTTACATGGACCCTACTAATCTGATCGTAATAGGACTAAAAGCACAATCAGAACAAAAAAAGTCACAAATAAAAAAGGTCAATCGGACTAAATTGGCAACGTGATCTTATTATCATTTGAACTACTTTTGGTACCACTTTTGATATTTTCGCAAAAAATAAATGATTAACGTTACGTTTGTTTGTCTGTTATTTGTTTATTTATAACAGTAACGTTATGTAGTTAAAAAAATGGTTATGGGTAGGTTTAGGGGTAGGTGTAGGATTAACGTTAGTGGCTCAAAATAACGTTTTAATGTTATATTTTTGCTAAAATTGTGTTTTATTATGTTATATTCTTTTAACATTCTGTATAAAATGGGTAGGTTAATGTTCGGGGTGGGGTTTAGGGATCTTACATTGATAAAAAAAAAATTATACAAATTATAAAAAGGGAAAATATACATAAATATAAAAAAATTAATCAGATACGCATTGAAAAGCAGCTTCATGAGCAAATTTCTATGGATAACTGACTGGTCAGAGAACACGTTCTATCTGTACGTATTTGAAGTTGTTTTTACGTAAATTTAGATACGTATCGAACCTGTAATTGCGTCCAGATAATACGTAAATGACACTGTCAATACATAAATGCACATACGTATTGGACAGTTTTAATTTTTGTCTAAATATGTACGTTTTGATTGTGAGATCAGGCTGAAATTGGCCAGATCTGACTAAAATTTCGATCGGATTGTAAGGGGAGGTTTATTCCTTATGTAATCTGAGTGAGAGGACATTTAAACATTTGATCGAATTGAAATCCGAAACTGGAAAGTACTGCACATGCACAATGAAATATAAAAAGTGTAATGACATATGACTTGCAGAACGAGCTGCTCTTCCTGGTGAATAAAGTGTTATAAATGAGTGTCCCATCATTATAAAACTCTCCTTTCATTCCACCAGTTCACCAGTCCTTGCTTAAGACTCTCATCTTTTAGATGTGGGAAGGGACACGTTTGCTACTTTTTAAAAAGTAAGCAGCACTGCACAACAGTTCATGTGCAGGTCATCGCCTACCTATGATCCGAAGTAGATAAATATCACATGTGCTTTTTAAAAACAGAATGCGACTACAGTGGGGAACTCTGTATATTTATGCAGTCTGCACGTCAAAAGATTAAATCCAATCAGAATTGTGACATATAAACGCACACATCAACCTGATTACTTTATTTAGCATCCGTGTAAACACTATGTTTGGATTAATTCAGATGGAAGCAAAAAGTGTCCATGTAAACGTACCTAGAGTCAAATTACGCAAAATGAATACACATGGCACCTGATGTTTTATTGAGGTCTTATGAATCAAAATAATCAGTCTGTGCAAGAAACTGAACATTGTTATGGCATTATTATGTAATCTTTGACTTAATTTTGGATCGCCTGCTGATTAATAAATTAACAGCAAATACATTTACAGTAAACTATCCTTTTAAGATAACAGCTTCCATTAATCAAAATATCAGTAAATACATTTGTAATGCTGCAATTTATTATAATTTTTTAGATTAATGCTGTTCTTTCAAATATTACATTCATTAAAAAAATATTTCCTAAAAAATATTAAGCAGCACACACAAATCAGCATATTAGAATGATTTCTGAAGGATCATGTGAAACTGAATACTGAATTAATGATGGTGAAAACACAGAATAAATTAGATTTGAATATTATTATTTCTTTTTGCATTTTATGCATTTTATTTCATTCAAATAGAAAACTGTTCTTTAAAAAAATAAACATTTGCAATATTGCTTTGCAGTATTTTTACTGTATTTCTGTCATGATATTTTACAATCTTTTCTTTTACATTTGTAAATAAATAAATAAATAAATAAATAAATAAATAAATCTAATATTCTGTATTTTTCATTATGTGATTTTACTGTTTAGTAATAGTTTGAACAGCAGCTTTTGATACCAACCAATCATTTATTATTTAAATAAATAATGTATATATACCTAACTGTAGAGAGAAAGATCTATACATTTTGCCACTGTAAATGTGCTACAAGACTCCTAAAAAGCAGCAATGGCAGGAGTGTTTGAAACTTGTTATTTTTACAGTTCTCTTTGATGCTGTTAAATAACATACTGTGGATTTAATGAGATCGCTCTGACAGCAGAATATTGTTAGGAGGTATCGCACACTATCTTCTTTAAACCATCCATTTTTCTCTGTCTTTCTCAGCTGTATCTCTGGGGAATTGAAGCTAATGAACATACAGAGGATATGAAACCTAGTGTAATACTGTTGGGATTTTGCCCTTTGTATAGAATCAAAGCCACTACTGTTTGAGTAAGATAAAACATATGCTTTCTTAAAGTATGTGTAAGAACTTCCCCTCTCTGCTTAGCTCTGAATAAGAGTTGTTGTTCACAAATGCTTATTTTCTCTCTCTCTCTGCTCTCTTTTCTTATTTCTCATTTTCACTTTTTTCTCCTCTGGGATTCCTTATTTTTTTCTATTTGAGGTTAATCTTCTCTCCGGCAATATTAGTAGCGTATCTGTTCAGACAGCTGAACAAACCAATTTAAAGCCAGCAGATCATATCATGGTGGGGGAGGGAAATATTTGATCCAACTATGATCTGTCAATGATTCTCTTGTGCCTAAGGATGCAGGTGTTTGCAATTTGACACATTTCTAGATTAATTTCCATGTACAAATAATTTTGGACATTGTTCATTTATGTCAACAGAAGCATTGAAGACCTTGGTTCCAAAAGACTTATTTCTATGTTCAAAATATTTTTTTTTCCTCTCCAATAAGTCCAAGAAAAAAAAAAAAAAAAAAAAAAAAAAAAACCTATGAGGTGAATCACAAACAAAAAGACAAAGGTATGATTGTGTACACTGTAAAATTGGTTTTAAAACATCTGAAATTGCTAATAAATTTTGTAAGTAATTACGCAGAAACATCAGGTAACATTATTTATTATTTATTATTATTATTAGAATTAAACATGACATTTTGGAGTAGAAATAC